>NW_020289922.1:0-96739 GCF_003144135.1 Microstroma glucosiphilum | reverse complement strand
CCCTCCGCTGCCCACTC
This sequence comes from Microstroma glucosiphilum, assembly GCF_003144135.1. Taxonomy (NCBI): domain Eukaryota; kingdom Fungi; phylum Basidiomycota; class Exobasidiomycetes; order Microstromatales; family Microstromataceae; genus Microstroma; species Microstroma glucosiphilum. The sequence goes on along the minus strand of NW_020289922.1, from coordinate 96,722 downwards.
CCTCCTGCGCACCCCTCCTCCTCCTCCTTTCATCGTACCATCCTACTCCTCCTAGCTACGTCGCTTACCCACCACCCTCTTCGAGGCAGCCTACCATCCATCTCTCCTCCCTTTCTTCCCTTCCTTTCGCCTCCTCCTCACCGTCGCCCCGCCCTACTCGTCCCGCACACGCCCGCAGTGACCGCACACCTCTTTGCAGCAAACATCGCAACCGCATCGGCACCCTTGTACCCTCGCCTTTAGATACGCATCACTGGGTCGCTGTCTTCGCAGCTACCACGACGCTTGACACAGCCACCATCTACTGTCCCTTGGCAGCCTTGCGAGCACCCCGCATCCCCTCGGAACGAGCCGATTGCTTCGACGCCGTTCGCGCTACAAGTCATCCGCACTTGCCCTTTGCTCCATCACGCCCACAAGCGTGAGAAATTGCCTCCAGGTGTTTCTCTGGACATCAAAGAGCCACTTCTAGCGGAAGCACAAGGACCCACGCCGGCTCTTTCTTGACCAAAACAACTCGACAGCTTCTGCCTAACCGCCAAGAAGCAACACTTCCTTGTCATTTGCTACATTTGCTACCACGCCCTCGGCCTCTCCCTCTCAGGGCACGGACTTCGCCACACCGCAAGACTTTTGACTTGACGCTACGAGTCGTAGCAAAGCAAACCCCAGCCCGGTCCCCCTTTGGCGGTCACCCTGCTCCATCGCTATCCATCCTCGCCACTGCACCTGAACCGCTACACTGCATCACCTCCGCCGTCAAGAGCTTCCGCATACGAGCCCTGCTCTTTAGCCACCAGTGTTGATCACTAGCAACGACCTTCCCAGCGGGCCTGTATTTCAATAGGACCCGATCACACGCGAAGCGCCTAGCCACCCGAGTCCCTCAACCAAGAGCCTTTAGACCGCTGCGTAGCTGGACTCTTCTGCTGGTCGCTTCCCAAAGAGCGCATATACGAGTCAATCTCGCCACTGTCCACAGCTGTTCTCCTGCATCTACGTGACTGTCCAAAATGGGTGCCTGTATGTCATCAGGTGGTGAGAAGTACGAGGCAAAGGAAAAGAGCGTTGCCATCGACAAACAAATAGAGGATGACAGCCGTAAAGTGAGAAAGGAGTGCAAGATTCTGCTGCTAGGTGAGTACGATCATCGCGGCGCCTATATGCTGTAGCTTGTGTTGGCAGAACGCTGATGAAGTGGTTTCTCACCTCACGTTTGCCTCCAATAGGTTCCGGTGAATCTGGCAAGTCTACAGTGGTGAAGCAGATGAAGATTATCCACCAAGATGGCTACACAACAGAGGAGCTGCTGCAGTACCGCTTGACAGTGGTCAAGAATCTGATCGACTCCGCACAGGCGATCGTCTTGGCAATGAGGAAATTCCGACTAGAGCCTCAAAACATTGAGAATCGAGAGAACTGCGACAAGATCCTCCAATATAGAGTCGATGCCGACCCAGACTTGACACTGGACCCCAACATTGCTGCTGCCGTGGCCTCACTTTGGGAGGACCCAGTGACACAGTCCATTACGGAGAGGTCATCGGAGTTCTACCTGATGGACTCGGCGCCGTACTTTTTCGAAAACATCAACAGAATCTCAGCAGCTGGCTACGTGCCTACACAGGACGATGTGCTACGGGCGCGTACCAAGACGACTGGAATCGCCGAGACGCGGTTTGCCATGGGTCAATTGTCCATCCATCTGTTTGACGTTGGTGGACAAAGAAGCGAGAGGAAGAAGTGGATTCATTGCTTCGAGGCAGTGACGAGCATCATCTTCTGTGTCGCTTTGAGCGAGTACGACCAGGTCTTGTTGGAGGAGAGCGGACAGAACAGGATGGCAGAGAGCTTGGTGCTCTTCGAGAGCGTGGTGAACAGCAGTGAGTATCTGCGTGAGGGATTCGAAGCAACGCCGACGAAGCTGACACATCTCCATACCATCCCACCTACCTTACCTCGCTAGGATGGTTCCTCCGCACATCCATCGTCCTCTTCCTAAACAAGATTGACGTCTTCAAGCAAAAGATCCCACGCGTACCGCTCAGCAACTTCTTCCCCGAGTACTCTGGAGGCGCAGATGTCAACAAGGCCGCAAAGTACATTCTCTGGCGCTTCACCCAAACCAATCGCGCAAGGCTGAGCATCTTCCCCCATCTGACACAGGCTACGGACACGAGCAATATTCGGCTGGTGTTTGCGGCTGTCAAGGAAACGATTCTGCAGAATGCGCTTAGGGATAGTGGAATTCTATGAGCCCTAAGGAGGCGCGTTCAGTAAGCGCGTCTTGCCGAGGGTGGAGACCTCTGGTCCACGGAGTGCATGAGCGGATGCACTCGTAGACATGGAGGGCCTTCACAGCAGCCAATAGGCGGAACGATGACTCGAAGAGAGTCAGAAAGCTTGATAGTCGCAGATACAGCGCAGCGGATTTCAGAGACAAGAGCGGCACCGGGGCGGCCAAGGTCACCAGCGTAGCGGTCCGGACCTTCACCCCACTAGGGCAGCTTTTTCGTCGATCTACTCACGGATATGGATTGGATTGAATTGGACCGGACCGGACCTGGTATACACAGACAGACAGACACGAACGAACTAGTAACTTTTTTTTTCTTTTATGATCGATTGGACTCAACGATCGACGGACGGGCAGGATTCAAAGCGGAGCAGAGCGGAGCAAAGCAAAGCAAGACGAAAGGATGAAAGCGGCTGCTGGATCTTTCCTCTCTCGCCTGTCTTGCCTCTCTTCTTGGCCTCATGGAGGAGGCAAGTCAAAGGGGAAGGACGTAGAGAGGAGCGCAGGAGCGATCGATCCTATGACCTCTCTGCTCTGCACGTCTGCCAGGTTTGGCTAGACTCGTCCTGAGCGTCCCTCCCTCTACGCCTTGTTCCCAACCTACACCACACAACAACCACACCACTATTTTCTTCCTCTTGCGTCACCTCACCTCTCCCTGCTTTATCTCTTCCTCGAAACCCCACCTCTCCCTCCTCATCAATCGTGCTCTTTCTACCACATCCCTCCCTCCCTCCTCCTTCTCACCTACTTATCTCCCTCCTTCCTTCCCTCAGTACCTTTCTCGTTCTTCTCCTCTCGTCCCTTGTCATGTTTTTGTTTCACTCTTCAAGTATTATGTCTCATGTTATTGCTTTTGCTTTTTTCCACTGCTCGCCTGCCTGGTTCGCTCGCCTGCCTGCCTGCCTGCCTGCCGGAGTGATGCTTCTCAATGCTTTTGTACGGATGAGGATCGGAGGATCGGATGATATTGCCTTTGCTGGTTGAATGGATGAATTGGTCCCCTCCTTCCCTCTCTCCACCCCCTCTCTCAATCCCCCTCTCTTAATCCCCCAAATGTCTCGTCTGTCCAAAGAGATTCTTAAAAACAAATGCCTCACTCAACAGTAGCTCCGCATCTTTATCTCCCCATCCCCTCGTAGGCAATGCCTGCAAGAACATGATACATCCCGCAAAGTCCATTCCCCTCAATTCCACACTCCACTTGCAGAGAAAGACGGAACAGACGTAGAGGTGGAAATCACTGAATGCATCTGGCCCTTCAGCCAGATAGGTATCCCACAAGCGTGTAACGTTTTGAACGCTCACTTCGCGCATGAGTAAGCAGTTCATCCATCGAAAGGCGAATTGCATGTATTCTACCCCTTGAGCCTTGAGATGGGCATGTAAGGGAGCGTCAATTCGACCAACGAGCTCTTCCATGCGACGTACTTGACGTACGATTCCAGGCTGAGCGAAAATGTAGTTTTCTTGAATCCCTTCGAGGAGTTTACCAAGACACCAGTAGGTGTCTGCCTCGATTGCCACGAGGACTTCAGCGGGCAGATGCACAGGGTCGTACTCTTCAACTACGTCTTCAATTCGACGAGTTTCACCTTCGATTGCGCTGGCTTCTTCCTCGTCGTCCGGGGAGACTTGGAGGTAGATGCTTAGAAAGACTTGGAAAAAGGGAGTGGCAAGGTCCGACATCCCTTGCACGTAGCCGGTCGCGTGGTGGCGGATGGCCCAGATATACAAGAGACGCTCGAGGGACCGCTGTGTAGAGGCACGCTGCCATAGTGGTAGAGAGGGGTTCGTACGCGGGACGTCAATGGAGATCTGATGCCAGATCTTCTCCTCTTCGGTATTCTTGCGATGTGCCGCCAGTGGAATCGGAGAGCCTGTCTTGTTGGTGCTGCTGCTACTGCTGTTCTCGCCTTCGTCGAAACAGTCTGATCCAAAAGCCAATTGGGCCGCTTTACGATAGTCGTTCCTCTTGCGAGCTAGCGTCGCTGTACGCATCGACGAGTTCGGTGGGAGATAGCCGAGCAAGAGAGGCCAGACGATGGGCCGCAGAGCAGAGGGAATGCCGTTCCAGCTCAATTCCCTCAACTTCGTGAGGTCAACCGTCGAGGCACTACTGGCTACTGCTGCCGAGGACCCTCCCTCCAGACATCGGAAGAATTCCCTCCACCGCCGTTTAGTCCTCACAGACTTTTCCCTCCGCAAGGTGTGCCCACCTTCTGCGTCCGAGGGCAGGGGGAGGTATTGTCCACCGCCCGGGGTAGTCTCGCCGTCTCCTTCTGCACCCGAGCCTTTATCACCAGTATCACCAGCAGCTCCTTTGCCCTTGTCGAGGCTGGTCGTACTGCTATTCCTGGCCCAGCCACGTCCGCTCATGGTCACTCCCTCACCGGCAATGGACAAAGGGTCAAAACTGTCTTGCCTCTTTGCGCTCCAGGGCGCAAACCCTCTACCACGACTGCCTGCCTTCCAATTCGTCGACGATGCAGATGCTGAGCGCGGTAGCTGTTGTGGGGAAGAAGAGGCAGAGGCGCTGCCGGGCGTGCCTGGGCCACCAAGATCATTGAATCCCCTGTGCATTCCCAGGTTGCGTGTATGCTCTTGTTGACGCTGGATTGCCGTCGTGGGAGTAGGACTGGCAGTAAAGGCGCTATCGGAGCTCGAGGCAGCAGCAGCAGCCCTTGTCAAGCATTCCAGGGCAACGAATGGATCCCTGACAATGTCCATCACCTCGTCTCTGATGGAAGAGGTGAAATTGCCAGCCTCCCTATCCCGCTTCTTTTCCAAGCCAACGGAGGTGATCGATGAGGAACGGGCCATGTCGGTAGGTGAGGTGGAATCGTAAGTCGGTGATGCCAGGGGCGGCGAAAGTGTCCCCTTGCCCCGTGCTGACCCCCCTTGATCCCGCATGCAAGCTTGCAGTACGGCTTCAGCGGCAGTGGATCCCAGCTCTGCGGGTGGTGAGCCGGCCAAGGAGGCCGTTCCGCTCGCTGCCGCTGCGCGCGATACTGTCTTTGGTATTGTTGGGGAGCGACTGCGATTGCGAGGTGTGGCTGAAGGGCTAGGATCGTATAGTTGAGTGGAAGCTGCTGCTGCTGTGCTCATGTCGCTGACCATGGTCCAGCTAGATGAGGAGCGTCCATTGGATGATTGGTCTGTCCTCAAATCATCCCTGCCTCTATCGGAGAGAGGGACCTGAGACTGAGAGAGGGACGAGGCTCTGTAAGGCGTCGTCTTGGAAGTTGAGGAAGAGGAGGAGGTTGGCAAGGGAAAGGGATGAGGTCGTGCTGGTGGTGCATGTTTCCTTGCGGCAGATGTGCTGCTGCTACTACTGCTATTGGAGGTGACGCTTCCCGAGCTGAAGCTCCTTTCCACTGTCGGTCCTCGTGGATAGGCGACCAAGGAAGGTGAGCGCAATGAGCTGGTAGACCCGGTAGCGCTGCGGCCTTGCTGCTGCTGCTGTTGTTGTTGTGATCTTTGCTTAGCAAAGTCTTCATCATCCGAGTCCAATGCCCATGCGTCCTCGTCGTCTTGACCAAAGGCGTCGGCGATGATGTTCAAGCGCGAGAGGGTGGGCACGCTCGACGTGGAAGACGAGGCAGACCGCTTTGTCGCCGAGGACGACGACGACGACGATGCGGCCATGATGGCGAGGGTGAGCCAATGACCTCTTCGGTCGATGGCGTATCAGCCTAATACCACGGAGGGGGGTTGATGGTGATGGTGATGATGATGGTGATTGTCGTCTGTAGCGGTGAGCCCTCGTCGTCGTCGTCGTCGTCGTGGCTTTGAGCACAAGCCATTTCCTGTCAAAGGCACACTGACACTGACAGCAGCCAACGCCACGCGGCACACAAGCACAGGGCGGGGCGCGGGGCGGGGCGACGCTTCTTCCGACGGGCTCACCATTCACATCGCATACATTGCATCATCGGTAGAGGAGAAGAGACGACGTCGTACAAGATGGCCGTAGAGTGAGTAGTATCGTCTCGCCGCAGTACAACGGCTGCTCGCACGCTCACATCCACCACATCCCCGTCCACCTCACCTCACAGACAAACGCTACTGCTGGACTCTGCTATCCGGGACTGGGTCCTCCTCCCCATCACCCTCGTCATCCTCCTCGTCGGCCTACTTCGTCACAACATTGTCATGCTCATCACCTCTCCTCCCAAGAGACCTACTTCTCTCGAATTGCGACAACAACGTATCATGGCTCGCTCGGGCGCGCTACGAACGAATCACGCAATGATTCCCCCTGCGTCATTTGTGGCCAAGAGGGAGAAGCTCATGGAGGATCTCGGCAGTGGACGATTCCTCGCCGAAGAACCTAAGCCCGCTGCTGCCGAGGAGGAAGGTCCAGCTATGCCACCCAATCCTATGAGTGACCCAAATGCAATGGAGGGAATGATGGAGCCAATGAAGAAGAGCATGGTAATGATGATCCCACAACAGCTCATCATGGGATGGATCTCCTTCTTCTTTTCTGGATTCGTAGTCGCCAAGATTCCCCTCAGTCCATTGCCGTTTCCCTTGGACTACTTCAAGGGTTGGTTGCAGAGGGGATTGGCCAGCGAAGGGATTCAAATGGTTTGGGTTAGCAGTCTGAGCTGGTACTTCCTCGTTGCATTCTTTGGACTCAATGCCGTGTATAGGGTACTGCTAGGAGATGACAATGGTCAGTGAATACAGCTGCAAGCCATCCAGTCTGTCCTTCTCCGCAGCTGATCTTTCGCCTTTGTCCTCCTCCAAACCCCTCCTTCAGCGGCCGACTCAACCCGAGACATGATGGGTCCTCTCGGGGGCATGGGAGGCCCTCAACCAGGTCAGCAGCAGCCAAACCCAATGGCCAAAGCCGACTTTTCGAAGCTCCACGCAACAGAGCGCGAAACCCTCTATGAAGTTGGCAAACAACTCCTCGAAGCTCCACCCCCCATCAAGCAGAGCTCACTTGAAGGAAAGACGCTTACTGGATTTGGGGGAAAGAAGGGGGAGAAGGGGGGAAAGAGGTGGGTAGGAGATGGAGTGGAGGAGAGGGTACTGCAGAAGTATGGCAAGGTGGTGCTTGCTTGAGCACTGCGACGTGAGTTGGGGTCTTAGATGGCCGGACGAGAAGGAAGGACGGGACCAGGCCTTTGTGGACATAAGAGGTCATTACATATTCTAGAAAGAAGATAGTGTCGTGCTGCAGCTCGTCTTCGAAAGCTGGGCATGCAATCTACATCGTCGGAACAGGCTTGCTATGCTTGGAGGAGTCGTCAGCGTGGATTGTCAAGGTGAGAAAGTCTCCCTCTCCACTCTACGCCTGTGAGTTGCCTTTGAGCTCCAGCCCCAAGCTCTCCACCTGCAATCGTCGCACCAGTCCACTCCTCAGCTCCATCTCCCTCTCCATCCTCCCCACCCTCCCCGTCCTCCTCCCAAGCACGATCATCCGCTGCATGTCCTCCTCTCCCCAATATTCATCCATCTCCTCCAATGTCCTCCCCCTCGTCTCTGGCATTCCCAATAGGAGGAACAAGCCGTTGAGTGCAGCGAGTACGAGGAAGATAAGGAAGTACTTCCAGGAAAGCTTCTCAAATCCTTTAGAGGCGCCTTGGGTGATCATAAAGTTGGCAAACCAGCTAGTCAGGAGGATAAAGCCAGAGCCGAGGGAGCGGGCAGGAGTGTTGAAGACTGTGCAGGGCAAGAAGAGAAGAGAGGTTGGTGAGGATTTAGCGCTGAGCGTTGAGCGTTGTCGTGGGAGTGGTAGGTGTCGACGGTGGGATGGCACTCACTTTCGGTAGCATAAGTGTAGGTGACTGGTCCGATGCCGGCATTGAAGGCAAAGTAGAAGAGCCCTTGTAGCCGGCAAGCAAGGCAAGACAGGGACATTGAGCATTGGTCAAGTTATACTGACGGCTTCTGTCCAATATCTTCCACGTCCACTCACATGTAAAGCCTAGATGGGCATAGTGACCCGTATCTCTATCGCCTTTGAGACTTTCAATGGGCCAACGCTCAATAGTGACCATTGCTCCCGCCAGTCCAATGGCACACAGGCCCATCGAGATTACAGCGAGGAATCTTCTCCCGAGTCGATCCATAAGAGCAATGGCGAAGCAAGTCCCCACAAGTCCCACTCCTGCATGGGCACACTGGAAGAGCAGGGTACGCTTGAGCGAGAAGTTTAGGGCGCGGTAGATTGCTGGTTGGTAGTACTGCACTAGCGACTGGCCTGTGACTTGCCCCGAGGCGGCAATGAGAGATCCGATGGCGAAGCGCTTGCGGCCGGCTTTGCTGCGGAAGATGGACCGGAGGGCATCGCCTTGCGCTCGACTTGAGAGGCAGGCAGCCTTGATGTCTGCTGCTTGCGCACAGACGTACGTATCTTTCACATCGCCTCGGGAGTGGAATTTCTGTCGCAAGTCAGGTGCGGAAAGGCTGTTGTGTGAAAAGCAAAGTATCTGTGGACACCACCGTTTCGTCCACTCACAGCAAGAGCATGAATCGCCTCTGCCTCTCTCCCTCGCATCATCAGCCATCTCGGCGACTCCGGCATTAGCCAAATCATCACCATCAATATGACCGCAGGACCCATAGATACGCCCACTGGCATCTTCCACTGCTTTTCCTCTCCGAAATTGTCCTTTGTAGAGGTATACACCACGAATGCGGCAATGAGAACTTCCTTGACTTGGAAGAATTGCTGGAGTGAAGTGAGCATACCGCGATTGGAAGAAGTGGACATCTCTGCCGTGTAGAGGGAGCAACAGAGGGCCATGAACCCCACTCCAACACCGCTGATCGCCCTCCCAGCCAGCGTGATTGCCCTCTTATCCGCTCCCAGCTGGACTCCCGTACCCACGACGTACAGCAGCGCACCGATTGAGATGGGAGCACGGCGACCGAGCTTGTCTGCTAGCCAGGCAGAGGGGAGAGTACCGATGGCTGCACCGATGAGGAGGACAGAGGAGAGAAAGGCAAGCGTCTCTTGCTTGGTGGTGTTGGCCATGAGCAGGAAGTCAGGCATGAGAAGGACTGCATTCATTACCACTACATCGTATCTGGAGAGGGGTGATGGTAGGTGGAAAAGATTTTGCGAAGCGAGAGGATGCAGGCAGGTCAGCGTTAATGCGAAGGCGTGTCGATATGCACGCAAGCGCTAGTGGCTGTACTCACGCTATGCACATGCCGCTGATACTATTTCCGCGAACCAAGGCAGAAGACGTCTTGTCAGGTGCTATACAGCTAGCATGCCCCACTTCATACTCACGCAACCGTGTATGCGACCAAAAGGGAGTACAGTGCAGGTGGGAGGCGCTGGTAGAGCATCTTGGCTGTGGACCTAGAAGGATGTCAGCAGGGCCGCAGGTTCGCAAGCAATGAGCCAGGTCTTCGAGCGAGACAGGGCCTTTGGGGGTTGAGGCTTCGAGCTAGTTCGCTTCCTCGCACCCTCTTGTACCCTCGGAGAACAAGATGCGGTACAACAGCTGTGCACACTCTCCCTCTTCATCAGGGCTGAGCAAGGAGCAGGACATCCGACGGACCTCCTGATCCGGCGGTGCTCAACGTCCATCAAGGTCCTCCATTTAGCCATCAAACAAGCACAAATACCCCGCTTTGCTCTGCCCTCACCTCTCCTATCCGCCCGTCTTCTCCGGCTCAATCAGCGGATATAGATGAAGTGTGAGGGCGTGTGCGTGAATGTCAGGTACAGTACTGGTCCGGCGCGCTCGGCCCCGTCGCGCCGCATGTTCCGCCCCTGAAACCCCTGTACTGCCCCCGTGGGTACCGGTCCGCCTTACGTTCGAGTGGTGCACAGCAGGGGGAACAATACACAGCAAGACGGTGTGGACGGGAAGAGCTCCTCTGCCTTTCCATGTGGAGAGGCTTGTGCGAGTGGGGAGAGGGGTAACACTATCATGGATGCCACACAGTGAGACATTCCGACCAGCTGACAGGATTCAGGAACGTCGATCACTTTGCTGGTGATTTTTCCCTTCGGGCCGAGGGAACTATTACAGCAAGTATCAGCGCTGCATGCACTCTATACACCCGCTGGCGTCTGTCGGGGACGCGGAGTAGCTCGACCCGGCGGAGGGGAGGGCCAGAAAGAGCAGGTGTATCTGTTAGGCCATTGCCAAGAAGTGAAGTGATCTTGGTGATATTGATTGATTGATTGTTTGATTGATTGCTGATGAATCGGTGGTAAGCGCGTCACGGGAGACAGGGTCCGGCTCGGATTGGTATGAGAGAAGATCGCCGAGCCTGACGCCAGACCTTACCCTCTCGTGACATGGCTCCCATGAGGGAGAGAGACATGTGACTGTGATTGTGACTTAGGACATGTCCATCTCCTCTCCTGCACGTTCCTTGACTGCCGCTCCCTCCTCCGCATCCAGCGTCGCCCGTAACACCTTTCCCAGCTCCACAGCGTACTTGCTCCCGACTTGCACGCCAGCCTTGATCCTCTGAAAGGTAGGTAGACCCCAGCCTTGCTCTTCCCACTGCCCTTGAACTTGCCCCCCTGCGGCTTTCCCATTAATCTCGACTCCTGGCAAGATCTCATTCTGCTGCAGCTGCGCCTTTGGTGGACGCGGGAAGCGCAGAGCGTCTTCCTCCGATAGACTGTCTGACTCGCCTGCTGTCAGATTCAGCAGGGAGGGGAGGAGGTGGATAGAGTGAATTTGGGTGGACGTAGAGGGTGAGACGACCAGGAAGACGCGACGGGATGTGGGCAGGGAGAGCTCTTCGTCCAGCGAAGTGTCGAGGACGTGGGTACCGTTCGGTAGCTGGAGCAGAGTCGGTGGAATCGAAAAGTCGATCAGTGTCTTTGAGACTTCAGGGCGGCCACTCAATAACCCTTTCTCTCGACTCACTAGTCCTACTGTAAGACCAACGCCCATGACCTCTAGCCCACTCAGCGGCCTTCCCTCATCCCAAACGTCGACCAGCTCGAAATCAAATGCTCTTCCCTGCCCAACTTTTCTGCTCTTCTTCTCTCCCTTCACACTCTTGATGCCCATCTTCTCCATATCTGCCGATCCCTCTGTAGCTTGATCCCTGGACGACTCGGGAGGGATATAGGCTACTTCACGGGTCCGCGGTATCCGAGCTCGGTGTACGGCGGCAAAGGCGGCTGCCCAAGCAGCATCATACAAATTGCCTCCTGCGAGGGAATCAATGGTGATGTCGAGGGCGAGGGACCAGTAGGTTGCTCCTCTTAGCTTTTCCCTATTCGAGGAGGAAGAAGAAGAAGACGAGGAGGCAGCTGCTGACGCATTTTGAGGTGCTGCAAGGATGATGAATTGCTCCATCGGGATGGCCTGGTTGAGGTGTCTCTTCAGCATCCTCTCCAGCTGCAACAGAGCCGCGTCCAACTCCAAGCAACCCGTCTTGCTGCTCTTGCCTCCATTGACCACTGGCGGCTGACAACTTGGGCTGGTCCCAATGCTCACGCTCCACACCCCCGCTGAATCGTCTTCTTCATTCTCTCCTTCCTCTTCTTGCTGCTGTAGCTGGGACTCTTCGGTTGAGGAGGCCTTGATGACTTGCGTGGAGACTTTAGAGGTGATGGAAGTAGAGCCGAGAGAGAGTGTGGCTGAGCCTGCCTCGACTGGCGAGGAGAGTACGAGGGGGCGGTAGGAGAGGAGCGGGCGAGCGTCGAGACGATGCGGGGGCGAGGAGATGAGAGAGGATAGCAGAAAGGAAGACTGCGTCAGGGAGAGCGGGGAAGCCATCTTGGCCTGGAAGCAGCTTGCAAAGGACGACCTGACCTGTCTGTGAGTGAGTATGGTGAGCGCTTCTTCGGAAGGAGCAGAGGAACATCTGAGCCAAAATCTGCGCCCGAGTGGAGTCGGGCGACGTCGAGGCACCACCACGCGAGAATTTTTGAGCCACAGCCAGGCCACCACCTCCAATCGCACCACCTTCCTCTACATCGAGTCTATACGACCAACAGCCCAGAGCAGGCAATCGTACACCACCACATACTCATCACTACACAAGGATCTCACTTTCACTGATACTTGCCCATCATGGCTACCACCGCCGCCAAGATCAAGGAGATCGAGGATGAGATGTCCAAGACGCAAAAGAACAAGGTGGGTGGAGCTGAACGAGAAGCACTGACAGACAAAGGTGACATCGCAATACTGAGTCCTCTCCTCTTTCTCGCTCTTCTGACACCCAATAGGCCACATCATACCACTTGGGTCAACTGAGAGCCAAGCTGGCCAAGCTGAAGCGTGAGCTCATTGCTCCCGCTAGCAGTGGAGGCGGACCGGGTGTGGGTTTCGATGTCGCTAGAACCGGAATGGCCACTGTGGGATTCGTCGGCTTCCCGTCTGTGGGGAAAAGTACCCTGTGAGTAGAGGAGAGAGGTGGAAGAAGTGGTGAGAGGCGAAAAGAGCTGAGAATGAACTAACTTGTATCCTTTCCTGGCTTGCAGGATGTCTGGGCTGACCGGTCAAGACTCGCTCGCTGCTGCATACGAATTCACTACTTGTAAGTGGGACGGAGTGGATAGATCGGACTTTGCGCAAGACGACTGAAATACGTCTTTCTACCCTCTCTTAGTGACCACCGTCCCTGGTACTATGAATGTACAGTGAGTGCAAGACTTGCTCTCCTCGTGATCCGCCTAAGGTCACTCTGCTGACCATTGCTCTCGTCATCTTTCCTCTCACACTCACAGCGGCGCATCGATCCAGATTCTCGACTTGCCCGGTATCATCGAAGGAGCCAAGGACGGCAAAGGTCGAGGTCGTCAAGTCATTGCCGTAGCCCGTACTTGTCAGCTCATCTTCATCGTCCTGGACGTCTGCAAGCCGCTGCGAGACAAGGCGCTCCTAGAGCACGAATTGGAAGGAGTGGGTATCCGGCTCAACAAGACTCGGCCGAACATTTACATTCAGCGGAAGGACAAGGGAGGAATTGCCGTCACAAATACGGTGCCCTTGACCAAGATCGACCACGATGAGATCCGAGCCATTTGCTCCGAGTACAAAATGAGCAATGCATCGATTGCGTTCCGTAGCGATGCATCAGCGGACGACCTCGTCGACGTCTTGGAGGGCAACCGAATCTATATTCCAGCCATCTACGTTCTGAACAAGATCGATCAGATCTCGATACAGGAGCTGGACCTGCTGTACAAGATTCCAAACTCGGTACCCATCTCCTCGAGGATGTGGCTCAACATTGACGAGCTGGTAGAGACCATGTGGGACCGTTTGAAGCTGGTCAGGGTGTACACCAAGCCCGGTAAAGCACCGCCCGACTACAGCGCTCCGGTTGTGCTCAGGGAGGGCAGGTGTACGGTGGGCGACTTCTGTGATGCGATCCACAAGGAGATCAAGAATAATCTTAAGTATGCAGTGGTATATGGAAGGTCGGCTAGGCACTCCAAGGGACAAAAGGTGGGAGAGAGCCATGTGCTGATGGATGAGGACATCTGTAGGCTCTTCAAGCGATGAGCGGAACAAGAGCATGGAGGGGAAGAGGAGCCGTGGGTGCCCCTGGGAGCATTCCGCCAGAAGCATCACAACTACGGTTCCTCTACCTTTGCGATCTCTTTCCTGCCTCGTCTCGTTTCTCCATTTGTATTTGTTTGCCTCACATTACGCGCCGTCCTTGAACCAGATATCACCATTGTTGTCGCAAGGCCGCTCGCTCCTCTGCTCTGTGTGCCTCCGATGCGCTTTTCAGGTGCCTGACCCTGCTTCCGTCCTGACGACGAGTCGAACGGAAGCGTGGAGCAGGAGCCTCCTTTGATCATCCGGCCAGGCTCAAGACGGCACCTCCTGCCTACACTTACCCACAGATCTCTTTTGCCTCTCAGCATCGTAAAGAACTGCCTACCTACCTACCTCCTCGATTCGTTTGCTCCACCTCTATCGCTTCTTGCAACAAGGCTAGCTTTGATCTTGTTCCTCAATCTCAGAGGCAAAGCGCTGTAGTCGTAGGGTAGTCTCAAGAGTAGCACTCAGGGGTCACGATGAGGGAGATGATCACTCGAAAGATGGTCACGGACGTGGCGGCAATGATTGCCGGGCAGATTGCCTGCTACTATGCTTTCAAGGTCAGTCTGTCGTCGCAGCATAGAGGAAGCCTGATCAGGTTTGTATTGAACAAGGGCAGCTGAACCATCCCTTCCCTCTCGCTTTGCTGCTTATAGTACGTCCTGGCCTCGATGGATCCGAATCGGCAGAAGCGGCTAGATGCAAAGAAGACGAGTGACGAGAAGTTGAGCAAGCTTGGAAAGAGGAGTATCACAGAGGGGATGAATGAGTACGAGGGTGAGTAGTAGGCCAGAAGCATGTAGAGTCTGTGCGGTGAGGACCGCCCGTGCTGAGTCTTGGCGTCTCACTCTCTCTCCTTGATCAGAGCAAATTGCTACGGAGCTCATCCTGCCTTCGCAAATCGAGGTGGACTTTGACTCCATTGGAGGTTTGGAGCCAATCATCTCTTCGCTTCAAGAGAGCGTCATTGCGCCACTCTGCTACCCCGAGCTCTTCAACGGTGGAGGAAATGGTCTGCTCGGCGCTCCAAAGGGAGTCCTGCTGTATGGTCCACCAGGCACAGGGAAGACCATGCTGGCGAAAGCCCTAGCCAAGGAATCTGGAGCAACATTCATCAACATGCATGTGTCTACAATGACGAACAAGTGGTTTGGAGAGAGCAATAAGCTCGTGGCAGCCCTGTTCAGTCTGGCAAGGAAACTGCAGCCGGCTATTGTCTTCATCGATGAGATTGATAGCTTTATGAGAGAGAGGAGCGGAGGAGATCATGAAGTTACGGGAATGATGAAGGCAGAATTCATGACGTGAGTCGCAGATGGACATGCAGCACCGTCGCTCGTCTCCCGGCTGACCGCTTTCTGTTTCCTCCCGCTGTGCAGTCTGTGGGACGGTTTGACGTCCTCGACAGATCGGATCATGGTCCTCGGAGCCACTAATCGTCCAAATGACATCGACGCTGCCATCCTTCGCCGTATGCCCAAACGGTATGCTGTTCACCTTCCCGATGCAGCTCAGCGCGAAAAGATTCTGAAGATCATGCTCAAGGACTCGCAGCTGGATCCCAAGAAGTTCAAGCTGGCGGACATTGTCAGGCGCTCCAATGGGCTAAGTGGGAGCGATCTCAAGGAGCTGTGCAGAAATGCGGCAATGATCCCCGTGAGGGAGTACCTGAGGAGCAAAGAGGGAATCGAAAGTCTCAAGCAGGCAAGGTCGCAGAACCTCTCTGGAGGCGCCACCCCTGGGACTGAGGCAGGAGCAGAGGGCGGCGCTGCGAATGCAAGTGCAAGTACAAGTGCGAGTGCTGTGCTGGGCGGTCGCAAGTCACTGATGACTAGGCCGTTACGGACAGAGGACTTTTTCCGCACGGATGCCGAGGTGCACATTCCCATGGGTTCATACAATTCGCAGACGAAGAAGGTGCAAGTGGATTCAGAGCCGCTCGACTGATGGGATGGAAGTGGGGCAGAGTGGGCTGCGAGAGTTGTCTGCCGCGCTGAACAGTAGATGTGTATGTACTTGTGGTGGTTATGCGTATTGCTATGGTCAATCTAGATTTCACCCTTGTTCCTCGTCCATTGTGTTGCTCCAGATGTGTATGGTGAGGACCTGTCGTTGCCTCGCAGTTGGTCCTCCCCTTGGCGGAGCTGTGGAGTGGAGTTGGCAGACGTCCGTGCTGCTTCCGTTGCGATTCAGCGGAGGCGGCCCAGTATTCATTTTGTCGCTGGCGGGCCTACACTTCACATCATCGTTGCTGCCTGTTGCTTGCCATCTCTACCTTCGACCACCTGGCTGCTCCTTCTCCTCACCTAACGCCGCCTCATGAACGCCAGATAGATCAGCAACAAGACCTCGTAGACGATCTCCCCTTCCCCGCCTCAAGGTGGGCCTCACGCGAAGTGACCTCCAGTCGTCATTGACCCAACCATGGCCCGCTCCCCTTCCTCCTCCTCTTCCTCGCCCACCCGAGACGAGTCTTACTCTATACCAATGACTACTTCCGCCTCTGCCTCTTCTTCCTCTACTTCACCATCACAAGCAGTCAAGCCATCCAAGTCAGTTCGCTTCGCACCCGAAGTCCCCACCAACTCCTCCGGCTCAGCCTCCTCCTCTACCATTGGACTTGGGCTGGACAAGTCTCCGCGTTCCACCCTCTTCTCCCTCGATGGCGAAGGCGGCGATGACGATGATGACGATGCGACATTGTATGGTGCTCCATTTGCCTCAGAGGCAACCCCGGGGGATATTGGTGGTCCTAGTGCGCGGCATGCCTACGGACTGAAGAGCACCCTAGGCAGTAGAGAGGCAGAATACGATGCTGCCTCGGACACCTATTCCGATGATGGGCAAGAGCCGCACAGCGAAATTCTAGCTGGAGGAGGAGGGGAGCGAGCTCTACTCAGCCCGAGTAGTCGGAGAGGGCTAGGACCCCTACCACTGCCGTCTGGAATTCGCCAGTCGGTGGATCACTTTGGTGGGAACATGTCCGAGCTGCGACGCAATGTCCTCGAAGGACTCGAAGGCGTGGGAAACGCTACTGGTCTCTCGCTCACTACAGAGAATGGCGAGCTACCTGATTGGCTCAAGCGCGGAGCGGGCGTATTCGATGCTACGACCAACATGGCCAATTCCATTCTGGGAGCAGGCATCGTCGGTCTACCTTACTCAATGAAGCAAAGTGGCTTTGTAGCAGGGGTAGTCGTATTGGTAGGGATAGCCATGTTGACAGATTGGACGATTCGGTTGATTATCCTCAATAGTAAGCTCAGTGGGAGGCAGACGTACATTGAGATTATGGAGCATTGCTTTGGAAGACCGGGAAAGGCGGCAGTGAGCTTGTTTCAGCTGGCATTTGCCTATGGTGGAATGTGCGCTTTTTGCGTGAGTGAACGGGGCAGAACGCATGAGGAGAAAGGAGATAGTGTTTCCTCATACTGACGATGCTCTTTCTGCCTCCTTCGTAGGTGGTGATAGGGGACACCATCCCGCACGTCCTCTCCTCCGTCTTCCCCTCCTTGGCACCAGGAGCATCATCCTTCTCCTTTCTGGCGTCAAGGACATTCGTCATTAGCGCCTGCACAATTCTTATTAGCTACCCACTCTCGCTGTATAGGGATATCGAGAATCTATCAAAGGCTAGTGCGGTGGCGCTCGTCAGTATGGTCCTCATTGTGGGGACAGTCATGCTGAGGGGACCGGCTATGCCTGCTGAGCTTAAGGGAGACCCAAGCCTGAGGGTGAGTGGAGCGTCACCCCCAGTGACTGTCATGTCCCTATCCACTGACCCCTCATGCTCGCCTCTCCACTTCCCAGTTCACATTTGTGAATCCCTCGAATCTAGTCTCCTCCATCTCAGTCATCTCCTTTGCCTTTGTCTGCCACCACAATTCCCTCCTGATCTACGCCTCTCTCAAAGAACCCTCCATGGACAAGTTCTCCAAAGTCACACACTACTCCACCGCCATTGCCTGCGCTGCCCTCACAGCGATGAGCGTCGCGGGATACTGGACCTTTGAGGAGAAGACGCTCGGCAATATCTTGAACAACTTCCCAGAGAATGATACAATGGTCAATATCGCCCGCTTGGCTTTTGGGATCAATATGTTCACGACTTTTCCGTTGGAGGCATTCGTGTGTAGAGAAGTGTTAGAGACGGTGAGTACAAGGCGGCAGAGTGTACTCCCTGCTCCATGTCTGACCACTGAGCATTCCCTCTCTTTCCCCCGCCTCGCCCTCTCGCAGTACTTTTTCGCGTCTCAATACACCCCACGGCTACACATCATCCTCACCACCTCCCTGGTATTTTCCTCTCTAATCGTCTCCCTCCTCACCTGCGACCTAGGCATCGTCCTAGAACTCACCGGCGGTCTCTCCGCCACAGCCTTAGCCTTCATCTTCCCCGCCGTCTGCTTCTTGAAGCTAGCAAAGGAAGGAGAAGGAAAAGCCTTGAAGCTCGGTGTTGGGAGGAGGAGAGGAGGAGGAGGAGGAGGAGGAGGCGGCGGCGCAAGAGGAGCAAATGGGGCAGCAAGGACGGGACGCTATCAGCCCCTCTCCACAAGCGCTGAAGGTGTCGAAGGCGAGGGGGACTCGCTCGCCGATCTAGAAGACGCTGAAGGTCCACGGCGGCAACCGCATTCCCACGCCCACGGCCGCTCGGGGAGCAACGCCTCCATTGAAGGAGACTACCCGGACGGTCAAGGCGACGACTACGAATACGAAGGCGAAGAATCCATTGCCATTGCCGATCTGGAGCTGCCATTGCGGCCAGGCGCGCCCATTCGCACTCGCAGCGCCTCCCTCTCCGGCGGGGGCGAAGCCTCCCAGAACGGCCTTCCCACCACCTCCTCCTCCTCCTCCTCTGCTGGTGGCTCCTCTACCGGTCTCTTCCGCAGCTTCTCCTCCTCTTCCTCTTCAGGCGGGTACGGGGCAAGCAACGGGCCTTTTCGCTCTCTCTCCACCCTCTTAGACCTAAGAGCATGGACCGATGGCGAATACTGGTATGGAGTGTACTGCTGGTGGACCTCTACCAAACCACTGGCGGTACTCTGTGCGGCCTTTGGGACACTCGTGCTGGCGATTAGTGTAGTGCAGGCACTTTGGAAGCTTTTTACCGGTGAAGGGAGGGGAGATGGAGCGGGCGGGACGTGCTGAAGGGGAGTAGTAGTGGAAGGGCCTAGGGAATCAGTGCCGGGCAAAGCGTGGGATCAAGGGCAACTATAGACGACTGGTTATAATACAGACTATTCGCAAGTCACAGACAATGAGTATATGAGAGAACCATGTTGATTGAAACAAAGCAAAAGCGTCGAAAGGAGGGAGGCAAATGGTCAGACAGAAGCGTCTCCCCTCAGCTCAGCAAGAGCAAAGGTCATGACGCTGCCGGGTGTGGTCAGAACGAACGTCGGCAAGCTTGACAAGGTATCACGCGAATCACACAGACAGCTGAGCCTCTGTGCATCATGCTTCTGTCCCTCTCTCCTGCTCCCTCCCCGCCACCTTCACCTCTACACCGGCATCGGTGGGAAGGTGAGGAGGGGGCGAGCAGAGGCAGGAGATAGGAAGCGAGAGTGATGCCAGAGGCCGCTTGTGTCTTTTTTGGCAACCCGCCTAGTCGAGGCTTTAAACAGCTCTGTGGCAAGGGTTGATTGACCGGCATGACAAAGAAAAGAGAAGAAACAGGGTGGGAATGAAGGAGAGACGAATGGCCGTGCTGCCAAAGCCTTACTCCAGGTACATGCCGGTGAATGGGTGCGAAGAGACGAGACCAACTCGTACTCTTGCGATGCGGATGAAGGGGAGAGGTGAGGAGCTAAGGCGCTGGCCGTGCTCCTCCTCTGTGAAGATGAGATGCTAGTAAAACAATGGTGGTTGACCGGCGAGCAACCAACCAGCCCAGAAAAGGTAATGCCGAGTCGTCGCAGAAGATGGGCCGAGTCAGGTACGATGCGATCCGATTAGAGGACACCGACCTTGTTGGCAATGTCCAGGGCGTCCTGGTCAGCGGCCAGTCGGACAAAGGCCTTCTTCTTTCCATCGGGGCGGATGAGGGTGTTGATGTGGGCAGCCTCAACGTCGTACAGCTTCTTCAGGGCGGCCTTGATCTGCCTCTTGTTGGCGGTACGGGCAACGATGAAGACGAGGGTGTTGATCTCCTCAATCTTCTTCATGGCCGACTCGGTGTTGAGCGGGAAGAGGATGGTCTTGTGGGCGTCCATGCGAGGGGCATGGGGGATCGACTTGCGTGGGTACTTGGGCTGGCGAGCCAACTTGAGGGTGTTGGGGCGGTGGAAGCTGACCGAGGTTCGCACCTTGCGGATCTTCTGGCCAGAGGTACCCTTGAGGGCAGCCTTCTTGGCAGCGGCGGCCTTGATGGCCTCTGGGCGGGCCTTAGCCTTGCCGACGGCTGGTGAGGGGGGAAAGGTAGTTGGAAGATGTCAGTATTCGAGTCTCGCTGGTGCAATTGGCGATCTCACAAGCTGGCATGCAACTCGGGTTAACGATCGTCTTACTGCGCCCCCATTACATGCCACACTCGATCACTTGTGCTTCATCGCTGTCCATCCATTGCTGGCAGACGAGTGATGCATCAGCAGCTCGTATGTGCGAGCAGCACTGCCTTGCCTCTCTTGCCTGCTTGGAATGCAGCGCCCGTCCTCGTCGCAGCAGGTAACATGCTATGTGGGTCACTGAAGTGACTCCGCAAGCTGAAGCAGCCGACGATATCTGCTGCTAGGCTGACGAAGAGCTGCCAGCCCAGCATTCCTAGCCGCTGGAAATGCGAGAGGTGCTATTGTCTCGCCATGCTCCTACTGCCCATCTTCCACTGCTCTCTTCTGCTCGTCGTCGGACTGGATCCGGTCTGTGATAATCACCAGTGCCGTGAGTAGCTCCCTTGTTGGCGGACATCTTGAAGTTATGTGATGAAGAAGGGGGACGAGGATGTAGTTGATGGTATTCGTGAGGATCAGAAGGAAGTTTCGGACTGACGCTCAGGACGGTCGTGGGTCGCAGGCGGGCAGGCGCACGGCGGAGCCACAGGCGGGGCACGGCAGCACCAAAAAACCGCAGTGCGCGGTCAAAGCCGCTTTGCTTTCCGTCTTCCGTTCCGACTTTTGAGAGCCATTTGCTGCCAAGGTGGAGCCGGGGCCATGCACGCGTCTCTTTCCGTTGAATGCCGGAAGAATTATGCATACTCAACCCTGACTCCCTTACCCATCATACCATGTGAGGCAAGCCCATCCTGGTCTATGACGATGCCTCCTTCGTCTTCGACCGGCGAACCTCCCTTTGCTTGTCCGAAGGGGTACGCCTGGGATCCTGAGCGGCGACGCTTCTACCGCCTGGATGCAAAGCTCGCCAAAGTGGACAGTACCGAGCCCGCACAGGCCTCCTCCTTCTCCTCAACTCGTGCTCTCGCGCCCGTCCCACAGCCAGATGTCCCACCATCGTCTTACTACTTCACGCCATCACAACCACCAGGAGCGTTCACTTCCGCTAGCTCGCCCTACTTGATTCCTAGAGACCGCCCCGCTTCCTATGCTGCATCGAGAAGATGGCGAGAGGCTCAAATCGGGAGGCACATGCGATCCCTTCGCTGCTACTCGCGAGACAACATTTCCAAGATGAGGCGCGATGGAGATGCTCTCCTCGCCGGCCCTCGCAAAATGCTGAGCGTCTCGGTGAGCTCTTCGGGTCCGCTGCCCAATGTTTTGAAAACAGCCATTCTGACCAGGCTAATGCCTTTGTTTAGTCTTTCGATCGAACAGGCTCTCTCCTGATGGTACCCTTTGTAGAGGAAAAGTTGGACAGGACTGGACCACAAATAAGCCATTGCCAAACACTGTGAGTCTGCTGAGAGGCGCTAAATGTTACTGAGAGTCCATTTGGCTGATAACAGTGAGCATCAACGCGGCCTTTTGGATGTCTAAGCTGCTTCGAGCAAGGCACTCGCAGCAAAGGGGTCGAAAGGTGGCTCGTAGACTCAGCGCTCCCGACGAATGACTACTTATGTATCGTCGCCGATAGAGACAGGGATTACAGCCTCGCGGCAAGGCCAGCTCCTCGACGCCCGGTCTCAAGCAAGCATTTTACTGCGCACTGCAAGCTCGAAGGTGAAGAACTTGTCCGCACCCAGCGTGGTGGTACACGTATCGTCAGACAACGCGCGGCTGTCGGTACTGGATTCCACAAGCATTCGATGTATCCCAGAGGTCTTGCGATCTACCGTCACGAAGTTTGCGGGCTTGAAAGCGTAGTTGACAACGCCCCTGCGCAACATAGAGTTGTCAATTGGCAGTCTGCTGTCGTGACGCAACATCCGCGACTCAGAGAGATTTTCCCTGATGACACAGATGCGCTTATCTCCTTTATCCGTAAGTACGGGAGGCATCTCTCGATCCGCAGCTTGCCTGACAAATAGCACGCAGGACTCATACTGACTGCAGGGACTTGCCCTGAATTTCTTCATGCGCAATAGATCACCTCCCGCTAGAGGGAGAAGATACTCCGGAACTCGTTGCTGTGCAGCTCTTCTCTGCGAGTAGGGCATACTCGGCCCTTAGCGCACCGAGGTTTTCTTGCTTCAAGAGGATTAAGAGACCTGGCATCAATTTCAGATTTCATGTCATGGCTCTGAATGCCGACAGTGGGCTATGCTGGGCTGGTCAGCGCGACGGCTCCATCCATGTCCTTGATAGTATGGAATTTTGCTATCAGCAAGTCATACAGAAACAACAGTCGGGCTCGTTCAAGCCCGTCAACTTGCATGATATCAAGGCAGCAGCGGTAACGAATCTGCTTCCAGTCGGAAGAGCTGAGGTTGTGGCTTGCTTTTCCAGTGGAGTGGTGAGTACCAAAGGTTGGAGAACGCAAATCGGCAAGCTGGCTATCGTCGCTGAAACACAAACTTTGGCCTGGCCAGATTGCACTTCTCCGAGCAGAACCATATGAGGGCACTCACGTCGTTCGTACCTTTACGGGTCACGTCAACGAATTCGGCGACATGAACGTGTCAGCCTGCGTCGACACAGACAGTCGATTGTTGGCAGTCAGAGGCAGTGTATGTATTATGAAGAAGATAGAATGAGGGGTACAGAGCCTTGACAGCGGTCAGACAGCAGCTGACTCCTACGAATCTTGCTCCTCATGTCTCGCTGTGTCCCATCATTCAGGATGGCCTCATACGTGTGTGGCACTTAGAACATTCCCTTCCCCTGAACAGCCCACTACACGAAAGACGTGGTGGTCAATGTGATTCTCTCCGCATTCTGGAGCCTCAAACTTCAAAGGCTGCAAGGCTGCGAACAGAGTCCAGGCCAGGGCATTCGGCAGCAGACGTGTCGGATCAGAAGCGCTTCGAGGCTTATGACAATCTCTTCTACCTCGACTTTGCCCATCCGGACTGCAAGAAGGCGAGAGACATTCCTCTGAGAGACCTTGTCACTAGACAGAGCGTGAAGCTGCACTGGGGCTACCCGAACTGGGTCGGTAGCCGTGACGCGCAGTGGGAGATTTCCAGGGAGGTCAATGGCACAGATGGCCTGCCTCGAGTGGAACGCAAAGGTATCCTGCCGTCGTTGATGTTGCTGGAGAACAGCTCGGATGGGCCGAGGATCCTGTGGTACGAAGTCACCCAACAGGGTATCATTTAGATCTAATTTGCCCCTCCTGGTGCGTTTGCGCTGGCAGACCAGCGGTGGAGGCGGCTAGACATGTCCAAGCTCCTGTACTATAGGCTGTATACTATCTTTCCAATGACTATATCTCTTTCTTTCTTGTGTGCTGCTCAACTGTCGAGAGACCAAGAGTTCAGAGCGGATCCAGGTGACCTGCGAGTAGGGAGCAGAGGGAGCGGCTCGATTAGATTCGGGCCCAGTCTCCTTCCCCTTCCTTACTCAAACTCACCACAAATCTCGTCCATCACCCTCCCCTCCGCCGGTCCAATCCCCAGCACAGTCTCGCTCCCCCTCTGCACCTGCGTCCTCCCCGCATCCCTGACAATCGCCGTCGGTACACCCCTCTGCTGCGCCTCGAGCGCAAGCGCATGCATGCTATGCAAGTCCGGTATCCGGAGGGGAAGAGCAGGGTGTCCTTCAGCTTGCCAGGCGGAGCGCCAGCGCGCGACGTCTCGAGAGAGGGGACTAGTCAGAGAAGCAGTAGAAGAGGAGGGAAGTGTGTAGAGGAGAAGAGCAGCGTGTGAGCATTGCACCGCGATCTTCCCGCGGTCCATCTTCAGATCGTCCCGCACTAGGAGGACGATGCGGTGCGCGCTGGTAGCCGCTGATGCTGGCGCAGTCACGACTCCCCGTTGGACAGCCGTCGCTGCTCCTGCTCCTGCTCCTGCTGCTCCTGCTGCTGATGCTGATGCTGCCTTGAGCAGACGAGCGGAAGGGCGCAGCATTCTACGGTTGACGGTGAAGCTGAAGAGGGAGAGGCGATACGGTATGTGCAGGGAGCGGAAGAGGACAAGGAGCAGCAACTTTCTCCACAATCCGATTGCGGGGCGCGAAATCTGGGTCTTGCTTGAGCTTGGCTTGCACCATCAAGCATTCTTCCTCTCTCTGTGTCGTCTCTGAGGATATCTGGTGAACGTCACACTTCAGAAGCTTCGCTGTTCTGATTGGGTTGCTGAAAGCTCTCGCCCAAATGACAGTACAATCACGGCGTCGTGGCGCGATCGTCTGAGTTCTCCGAACGCGTACGGAAGCGGGTGAATGGATCTCCCGACTTGGGAGCAATGGAGAACCCTCCGGACGGATTAAGCGACGATGTGATACGAAGAAAAATGGAAGCGTGGATCCTATCTATTCCATCCACTACCACAACTACCACCTCCCCGGTCTCAAGATCCTCTTCCACCCGACCAGGCTCTCACCTCTACCCAGATCCGACATGAGTCGCTCACGAGCCGCACTTTTCGTCTTGGTTGTCGCAGCTCTCTTCTACTTGATTTCGGTTTGTCCAGCTCAAGTACTCCGACTGAGTCCTGGCCAACACAAGCTCAGTGTCCCAGCCAACATCACGCGCGGTATCCCTTTCGAGGTCACCTATCGGTACAAGCCCGACAGGAAGGGGCAAAGCTACCGTGAGTGAGAGGAGCAAGAAGAGCGCAATGAGCGCAGAAGCAGTTACTGTTGCCAAGCCTAATCAGCATCATTTGCTGACGCGAGATCTCTGCCGTCCCTCTACATCCAGTCTATGCAATGTATGGCCTTGACAAAGACCATGTTGACCGCTACCCGGCCCTCGGGTTCCCCGCTTTCATCCATTCGGACGGCTCCCCCGATCAAGGCATCGCTCTGCCCCTAATCGACTCTGATGCTCAGGAGGTAGCAGAGTTCACTTGGACGCTGCTCCTTCCCAACAGTGACGCGGACAGTATGGGGAAATATTTGGACGGAAAGGCGATACTGGGCGTGGCCCTCTATGGAGTCAGGGGCATCAGGATGCTTCCCATCATTGCGCACGCCAATGCGACCACCTTCGTCTCTGGTGAATGAGAAGGCATAGTCCATAATCTACACAGAAGGACCCCTAGCACAATAAGCTCCTTCGCCAAGGTTGAGACCGTGAGCTCTGTAGTATTCGGCATCCAGAGCCCCTGTACGCTGTACTACTGTGATGTGGACCAATGCAGTCACCAGTTCTTCAGCGCCTTTGTAGCCCCTCCTGGAGCGGATTCAGAGGCTTCACAGCGCTTTTCCTGCAAGCCATTGTCATTCACTTTCTTCCCCCTGAGCCATGGCATACTGTACCTGACATCGGCCCGCGACATGCATGTCACTCAGGGGTTGTGGGGCTGGCGCGTGATGCTATGGGGGTTGTCTCGCTCGTCAGACGTCGAGAGTGATCTTCAGACTTACCGCTTCATAAGAGTAGACACCTCTTCTTGCCTCTCCTACCTCTCGCACATCCATCAGCCACACTCGCTTGAACCTCCAACTCTACACTCCTTTCAGACAACCTTCTACGCCTTAATCACCTACACTACCCTACGTCACAATGCAACTCACCAGCTCCGTCCTCCTTTCCCTCGTCGGTGCCCTCGTCGGCACCTCCATCTCCGCCTTTGCTGCCCCTACAGTCGGTGAAGGAGAGTTTGGACTCACTCTTCCTGCCAACATCACCCGAGGCGTGCCCTTCGAGGTCACCTTCCAGGCCGACAGCGCTGCGAAGGGACCTACCTATGGTGAGTAACCATGCTGGTGATCTTCCACAATACGGCAACTTTGATCTCACAATACTGATAGCATGTCTTTTTCCATCCTGTTCTACCAGTCTACGCTCAGTACGGCCTCGAGCTAGCGGACAAGGCCGTCTACCCTTCTCTAGGTCTTCCCGCCTTTGTGAAGGCCAACGGTGCCGCTGACACTGGCAAGTCTCTGACCAAGCGTCTCAAGAACGGCCACTTCACTCTGAAGCTCACCGTGCCCACCGTCAAGGACGATGGACTCCACGGGTACCTCAAGGGCGATGTTGTGCTGAGCATGGCCCTCTATGGTACCACTGGCGGAAGGATGGACCCAATCGTGACGCAGCTCAACCAGACCACCCACCTCTTTGCTCATGCCAAGTAGAGCGGAAGCTGGTTGGCATTGTCCACCGCTGCTGAGACGAACAGTCGCCTTGCTGTCCCCACCTGTACGGTCCGATGTGAATACATGACTGCCTGCTTCGCACACCTGCCTGATCAGCTATTATCGTGACGTGTCAGACCCGGATTGTTTCCCCTCACGCTCAAAGCGCGCTCACAGCGCAGCTTCAAGGAAGGAAAGGGGTGTAATTGGAGTTACGGAGACATGTTGACAAATGCGAGGCGTGCAGTGGATCGCACATCGTTTACTGACTTCGCAATAGTGCTTCTGCTAAGTAGGAGACAACTCCATAAGGGTAAGCTTGCACGAAGGCGCCATGAGACGACACTATCGAGGTTTTAGTTGAGCTTGCAGCCGGCGCAAGAGACTTCACCAAGCATGCCGTTGGTGCATCCCCACTTTTCGGAAAAGCCATTGTGCTGCTGATCGGCATTCAAGGGCAGATTGGTGAAACTACCCGCCTCGGCATAGGCGTTCATGCCGTTTGAGAGACGCACCATCTTGACCGTCTCTGGCGCAAGTGTGCGAGTACCCGGTACCGAGCATGTTGGGTTGCACTTCTTGGAGTACTCGACTACAATGTGGTCAGCGAATTCCTTGAAGCAGGCCATGGCGTCTGCGCGAGAGAAGTCTTGGTAGGACATGGAGGTAAAGTAGCAAGCGCTGCAGCTGGACAGCCCGTTGAAGCTGCGTCCCTG
The DNA here is from genome assembly GCF_003144135.1 of Microstroma glucosiphilum. Lineage (NCBI taxonomy): Eukaryota > Fungi > Basidiomycota > Exobasidiomycetes > Microstromatales > Microstromataceae > Microstroma > Microstroma glucosiphilum. Next base: position 69,634 of record NW_020289922.1, on the reverse strand, counting down.
GATCTCGGCGGTGGACTTTGTCGAGAGGGCGGAGCCGGTCTTGATCCACGCCAGGGAGGCAAACACAAGGGCGCTGAGCACAGTGTTCTTCAACATGATTGTACTGGAAATGGGCAGGCATTTGAAGACGTCAGTAAGCGCATCGTGAGGGACGGGGTGGACAGCGCCGTTGATTACTTACGACTAGGCGGTACTTTTTTTCAATAGTGGAATGAGACCTCGAGCAGGAGTGGAAATGGTGATGGGCTTAAATAGAGCCTCTGATCCTCCTTGGCTCTCCTCCTTTATGCTTTGCAACCTTTCACACTTTGGAAGCCCACCCGGACATTCGGAAAGGGTTAGAGTCGATATTCTACTTGCATGTAGGGAGGCAGCAGCAGGAACAAACAGGCTGCCCTGGCATTCAGGGAACCGAGCTAACGGTGTGAACAAGCACTATTGGCGACGGCTGCAATGAGAAAGTCTCTCATTTTCAACAGAGACGAGATGGCGAGGCTCTGGTGAGTTTCCCGAACGCCCTCATTGCCAGTGCGCCCCTGCAGACCGGGCGTCGATGGGACTCACATGACAGGAGAGCAGTGCCCAGCGCAGTCTACAAAGCGGCCTCACAGAGATTCGCACTGGAGAGATCATCGTATTGAAAGACAAGACTTTGTCATATGGTTGTCATTCTGATGGACGTATACATCCTTAGCAAGACATTCGAAGCGGAGCCATACTGACTTCCAGCCTGTCAATGCCCCGCCTTCCCTTCAGAGCCCTTCTCTCGCGAGCCCGGCAAAGTGATCAGTGCCTACAGTCGGGGCAGGTCACACTTCCTTGAAGGCCATTAGCGCAAGGCCAATCCTTTCGCACGAACGCGCTACCGGGCTGGATATCAATGTCCAAGTTCTCAAAGTCGACCAACTTCTGCCAGCCGTATTGGCCTGCTCCGAGCTTCATCATTCGCTGTGATGGAAAGTCATCAAGGAGACTATACTTGGGCAGACGTGCGCCAAAGCAGCGACCTTTGCATTTGTTCTGAGACTGTTTGACGATTCCAGCACCAATCGTGTTGAAGCACTTGCGGGCTTCGCGGACAGTGAAGTCATGCGTAGCAACAGAGGTGACGACACAGTCCCGACAGGTGTAGAGTGTGGGGTTCGTCTGTCGCTTCAAGAGAGAATCATCAGGAGTGGCTGAAGCCGAGGTTGAGGACGCCAGTGCGAGAGCGGCAGCAAGGCCCAGGATCAAGAGCTGCTTGAGCATAGTGGGTGCTTCAGTATCAGGAAACAAGCAAGAGCGAAGCAAAGTGAGTTAGTCCATCGTCAATGATTTCGTACGGTAGTGGGTCGATGGGCTTACATTCTTTGCGCTTTGGCTGGACGAGGGATGCTGGTGGCAGATGGTGGGGGGAAAAGAGTACACAGCGTCGCTCCTGCTCGAGACCTTTTAAGCATGCGCTCTGCGCATTTGCGACCTCATGAGAGCGGCGGCTGTTCCTGACGAGGCACAATGCAAACGACCGGAACGCCCTGGCCGGGCCGCACCATGGACCACGCGCCCGAGGCGTTGCTCTTGTGCAAGCGCACACTTACCCCAACACTCAGTCGATGGGCGCAATGCATCACAGTACGGATGATCGAAGAGCGGATCAGATATACGAGGACTTGGCTCGTTGAGAGGAGTGGAGAGAAACATATGCACACTAGGGGACGTCTCGCACAGCGATTGTGAAGACTGGGGGGAGATGATACACAGATATTTGAACGCGGGGCAGACGTGTTGATACCTTCGAAGAGGTACGTTGTGCTCCCCTCCACGCTGAGCTCGGAGCCTAGTACTTAGGTCGAAGCAGCCTTGACCTTCGTGCAGTCGAAGCATTGGACGCCACCAATGATACCATCCCCACAGGCAAAGCCCTGCTTGCTGAAGCCTCGGTCCTCCTCATCAGGAACGATGTTAAGGCGGGTGAAGCCCACGCTCTTCACAAAGTAGGGAGTACCATCTTGGGCCTGCAATCGTCGAGGCTTGGTGGTAGAGAGCTTGTAGGCAGTCTTTGAGTTGCCGGCATACTGGGTGACGACTGCAGAGCTGACGTTCTGGAAGCACTGGGTGGCCGCTGTCAGGGTGATCTTGGTCTTGGAAGCGGCAGTGACCTGGCAGAGACCACAGTTGTAGAGTGTGGAAGGAGAGGCGGCAATGGCAGAAGTGTCCAGTAAGTCGCTTAGGGACAGAGACGAGCTAGCCTTGACCAGGCCAAAGAGAGCTAGAGCGAGGGCTGTGAAGGCGATTCGAACCATGCTTGCAAGACTGATGTGGAGTTGTGGACGGACCGCAATGGTGAGTATTCGCCGCTCCGTAGAAGTATACACGAGACCCGAGGACGTTGCAACTCACGAAAGGACAGTGGTGGGTATTGAGAAGGTGTGGGGAGAGTGGTAAGGAGCGGCGCCTAAGAATGGTATTGGAAGGCAGACGGCGTTGTCCCCTTCTGTCTGGCATCATATCACATATATAAGTTTGCATGGGCAAACAGGGACGAGCTGCAGCGGAGAATGGCACACAGGGGCTCGAGAGCAATCTGATCGAGGGCAGCCAGCAAGCAATCTCATATCGGCGCGCGTGCCTACGGGTCGAAGTAGCAAAGGGCCCGTGCCTCGTCAATATGCTGCCTCCTTTGCTTTGACGATGACGGCATCCCCCTATGCGCGCAGGCAAGCAGGTCCGAGCCCACCATTGGTACGCTGTCTGATTGAAATGGTGCCGCGCTGGTACTATCAGCAGAGTCTGGTCAGTCACATTCGTACTCCTGTCGAGATATGAGTCGCATTCCAGACACACCCAGAACGTGAGATGCAAGACATCAGGAGCTTCCTCGACTTTGGGGATCCTCGTGTCGCAGGCCATCCTGTCAGAGAGCGAGGCACTTGTAGAGAGGGTTGTGTATACTGAAATTGAGAGAATTACAAGATCATCATCTTCTCATTAGCACCTGCGCTCCAAATTGCCCTCCTCACGCCTGCAGAAATCTGCGTTGACGGGGAAGGTCATGTTGAAGGCCATCTCTGATACCCCATATCTATTTCCGAAGGTAGTGGAATCAGGGACCTGATAGATCGGTGAGACTGATCCCTGATCGATGTAGGTCCACTCAGTCTGCTGCATGCCCGAGTCTTCGTTGACCCAGAAGCCTTGGAGGAGCGCTGAGCCGTCAGAGGAGGTGTCGTCATCCACAATAGGGTGGAAGAGGAAAGTCTCGCAAGGTCTGCCGTAAGCCCCTTGGCCAGCACTGGGTCCAGCTTCCGAGCCAGCCGTACCGCACAGAGACTTGTCGCCAAAGTACATGTAGCCATATGCACCCGCATTGTCATCGCCAGAGAACGATGCATAGGCAGATTCAGAGATCAGGACCGTGTCAGGCTCACCGAGAATTGCGAGCTGGTATGATCCTGTGCGGGCGTCTCGAATTGCCATCATATCCTGAGGCACAAGGTCCGAATACGTCCCAGTCAGCTGGGCCCAACCACTTGGATTTGCGGCCAAGTATCCATCGACCATGCCATCCGCAATTATGGTCGCTCGTGCATATCCCGTCGATGCCAAGACAGTTTGTGTGGTCACTGTAGCTTCAATTGGCGCAAGCGTTGGGATTGTAGTCGTGGTGGTAGTCGCCATAGTGATATGGGATGTCTCTACGGCCGCGCTGATCCCGGTATACTTAGTCAATGTACTAGCTATAGTTGATGTCGCGAGCGTTGTGAAAGTCTGTGTCCTTGGTAGCGTTGTAGTGAAGGTGACAAAGCGTGTGCTGGAAGTAGCACCGGAGATTGTCGTCGTCCTCGTAGTAGCGAGCCATGCTGTCGATCGTCGAAGCGTCTCAATAGTGGAGATGTACTGCTCCTCAACAACGGCAGCCAGGGCATGCTGAGTAAGGAGATCGCCATTCTTGCACGCGCAAGCCACTGTATACTCTTGGTCCTTTTTAGCCTTGCACACGGTGGTCTTGACCTTGGACGAATTCTCTTTGCACTCTGTTGCGCAGGCAGTCTGGAATGCAGAGCAGAACTTGTCCAGATCGCGTCTCCTTCGTTCCAACTTGCCCCCAATCTTGACGTCTTCGACCGGAACTCCATCGGTCCCGAGGAAGACGGCAGTCGATGTCGTGGTGCTTCCAACAACATACTCAGTTGAGGTGCTTGTCTCCGTGACGATAGAGGTCGTGGTTCCAGTAGCAGTGTATGGGATCTTGGTGGTCAAGACAGTCGTTGCGGTCGGTACGAGGCTGGTATCAGTCTCGGTCTTGGTGATGATGGTCTTGCTGATCTCTGTGGCAACAGTGACGCTCTCGACTGCGTAAGCCGTCTGCACAGCAGTCGTTGTGCCCGTGGTCACCGTCGTCTTGTCTACTGTAGTGAGGACCGTGTACTGATTGCCCAGAGCATTCAGAACCTTACTGACCAGGTTGGTCTTACCCCGCTTGCAGCTATATGTATAAGAAGTAGAGTCCTTCTTGCCGTTGCGTTGGCATGAGTACACAACGGCGACATTACCAGTCTGACCTTTGAGCGCCTCTGTATAGCACTGCTTCACGAAAGACTTGCAGAAGACGGAGCTCTTAGACTCATCCTTTGTAGCTTTGACAGGTGTAGATGAGAAATCCTCGAGGAGTGGGGGCGGGGAAGTAGCCTCTTGCGTCGTCGAAGTAGCCTTAGGAGTTGAAGAGGCTTTGTGAGTCGATGTGGCCTTTCGAGTCGTAGTGGCTTTGTGGGTCGTAGTGGCCTTGGTAGATGTCTTCTTTGCCTTCTTCGTGCTCTTTTTGCTCTGGGTGGTCTTGCTCTTGTGGGCTGACTTGATGGACAAGGTTGTGGTGGTCTTTGCCTTATGCGATGAGTGCTTGGTAGTCAGGGCCTTCTTGGTGGATCGAGCCTCGATTGATTCAGCTTGTGAGAGAAGGGCAAGCAGAAGAAGCAAAGCAAAGACGAGTGTGATCTTCTGTAGCATGCGACGGGATCCCATGTCGTGATGCGGCTCAGTGGGGACGTGGGGATGAGGTGGGAAGGGGCGAGGAGTACAGATAGTGTAGCTTCCTTGCCTTCAGCATCACCGTGTCCGCCTTATACTCGTCAAGCTCTAGGCTCGCCACTGGCGATGTCGCCATGATCACAGTCAGACCCGCAGGACCTTGGCTCTTGAGGAAAGTCAGATAGCTAGAATCCTTCCAGGCGCGCTCGAAGCTTGTGAGATTGCTTCGCGAGGAAGTCCACGTCGAACCTTGACTTCCAATCTTATTCTCCCGCCTGACGCGAGGCTGAAGCGCCTCTGGTGCAGCAAATTCTTCCGCTGAGTAGCTTTTGACCTCATGGTATGCCAACCAGCAGGTGACAATGTGCATTGCAGCTTCGCCTTGTGCGGAAGGAGGCTTGGCGTGTGACTTTCGACCCAAGGTGTGGCTGGCATGTCGCGTCGGACCTCGAATCTTAGTCTTCATCAGGCATGCAGCGCAGCCACGCCCCGATTTCTTCTCGGGGGCTGGTATCGAGACTGAGGAGATTCGCCTGCCCGACAGCACTGCAGGCAGCCAGGGATGTCCCAGGTTCAGCCGAGCTAGGACGTGTGTGCAGCCCGCCCTGCTTGACGTGTCTTTACGCCTGCAGAAGTGGGGGCAATGCTCGACCGCTCACAAATGCTCTTGAGGATTGTCCGATGGCCTGCGTAGATGAGCCCCGCCTGGTTGTGTGGGGATGCGCGAAAAAAAAGTGGAGATTGACATGGATCTCAATTCTGCGCGACCACTGCAAGGCGAGACTGTCAAGTAGCTTTACGATTTCAATGAGAGTGCACAGTCCATAGGAGGGAAGACAAGTATAGAGCGGACGAAGAGGTACTTAGGGTGCGGAGCAAACCTTAGCGGAGGGCTCAGACGTTCGATAAGATGTCATCAAGCGAAAACGAATGACACAGGAACGAGTCCAGAAGGAGAAATTCAAGAAGCGTGTGAGCTGACTCGTCACAATATGTGCCACGGGTATCCTATCAGGATGTGTAGGGGAAGCGCAGGTTGAAAACAGTCGAGTCCTCTTCATAGTCGTAGTTGAAAGCAGCTGGATCTGCCACCTGGTAGACTTGACCGGTGTGTTCGTCGTAGACCCAGCTGCCGGTGTACTGGCTTCCATCGGTGTTGATCCACGTACTTTCTAAATTGACCGTGTTCGTATCGCTGCCCGGAGTGTCATCAAGAGCTAGAGGCGCAAAGACGAACGTCTCGCAATCAGAGTCACCTGCAGGAGGGCCTGCAGCGCTTCCAGATGACCCACAATTCGAGGAAGCACCAGTGTACATCCACGAGAAAGCGGAAGATCCGGCTTCGTAGTCAGCCCCACTGTCGGAGAACATGCTGTAGACGACTTGGTCAGGCTGTCCGTACTGAGCGAGCTGGTAGAGCCCCGTGGCGGAGTCTCTGACGGCCATGAAGAGAATGCTTGTGGCGTCTTGATCGAATGAGGTGAGCTGAAGCTGACCTTCACCCTCGCTGTCCTGGCTCAAGAGGCCTAGATCAGTGCCATCATCGGTGGAGAAGCCTCGCGCATATCCAGTAGCTGCCAGCACAATATTGGTGGTCGTCGCCGCGTATACAGTCGTGGTGGCTGGCTGTGTCGTTGTGACCGTTGAGGTAGAAATGGTGGTATCCACTGTCACACTTAGACCAGTATACTCGGTCAGCGTCGTGGCGACGGTAGAGGTGGACATGGTGGTGAAGGTGCTTGTCACGGGCGTCGTAGTCGTGAAAGTAACAGCCTCAACGCTGACAACGGCCGTAGGGAGCGTGGTCGTCTGAGTTGCGGTGATGTACGACGTCGAGGTTGCTAGGGTGGTGACGCTGACAATGTTATTCTCCTCTATTACAGCTGCTAGAGCATGCTGCGTCTCTTGCTTGCCATTCTTGCAGACACAGGCCAGGGTGTAGCGAGGGGCCTTGTTTGCATTGCACACAGAGTGTCGTACCTTGGAATCATCTTTGGCGCATTCCGTGGTGCAAGCTGTTGCGAATGTCGAACAGAAGCCAGTGACCGCTCGCCGTCTTCGAGTTGGAGCGTTGTCAGCCACGACGACCTCATACGTGGGAACCTCGTCTTGGTCGAGGTAGACTCGCGTCGTGATTGTGCGGGTTGAGAAGCTCGTCACGGTTGACGTCGCCTCAGATGCAGAGGTGACGGTGACAGGAATGACAGTGGTGAGGGTTGAGGTGGCAGCAGGGGATACTTCGGTCACGTCGACGGAGGTCGTTGTTGCCGCAGTGCTGGTCGATGTCTCGGTGGCTTCCGTGCTTTGAGACGTCGAGGTGCTGGTAGAGTAGTCAGTCTGGAGGACAGTGGTTGTACCGGTGACCACCACTGTGCTTCCCATGGTAGTGTAGACCGTATAATCACCGGCGAGGGCGTTCAAGACATGCTTTGTCAGGTCCTTCTTGTCCCGCTTGCAAGAGTACGAGTAGGACTGCGAATTTTTCTTGCCATGCCGTTGGCAAGAGTGCACGACTGCTACGTTTCCTGTCTGACCGCTGAGAGCAGAATCGAAACACTGCTTGACAAAGCTGGCGCAGAAGATGTCCGAATGCGCAGTAGAAACCACCTTTGCGGCATCGGTGGGTGCTGAGCTGAGCTTAGTCTTCGCCGTGGCACTGGTGGCCTTCTTGGTCGACTTGGCAACCTTTGACGAGGCCTTCGAGGATGACTTGGCTGCCTTCGAGGAAGATTTGGCTGCCTTCGAGGTGGACTTTGCCTTGACAGACTTTGCCTTGATTGACGAACTCTTGAACGATTTGTGCTTGGTTGTACTTGTCTTGACGGCTGCCTTGGCAGATGATGTCTTGGCCGATGAGAGACTCTTGGTACCCCGAGCTTCAATGAGATCAGCATCGGCGACAGCGGCGAGGACCACCAGGAGCGCAATTGCGGCGGTAACGAAGCGCCAGAGTGAAAGTGGAGACATCTTGAAAAGGGGAAGGGAGGAGGAGGCGTGTTCGTGTGTGTAGGGGCTTTTTCCCCTCCCCAATGTCGAGGTCTTTTGTAGCTTTCGAATAGGTGAGTTGTTTGTGCGGTTGGATCTCATGCTTCACGCCGATGGCATTCTCCTTCTCCCCGAACCTGGTCAGTAGAAACGCTTCATTCCTCCGGGAGCTGTTGGATTTCGTTCATTCCCACTGAGCGCCAAGCTTGCGTTGCTTGGTAACGGCTAGAGTCGGATGTGTACAAGCGGTGGAATGTTCTCTCGGGTGATGAAGAGGCCATTGCTAATCCCTAAAGACAATCTACTGTCTACTCAGGTGTCTTTGGCTGGACCACCTACCTCGACTGGCCTCTAGGCCTCAAGGTCAGCCCCCTGTAAGCTTGTGAACCTTATTGAGGAGACAGCGATGTGTTGATCGCTTTTCTGCTCAAGCCCAGATGTGATGGCCGCCTGGTGGCGCTGAGCGACGCGTGCATTGTGGCCGGGTCCAATCCCCAGCTTTCAGTGCACGCACGCCACAAGAGATCCTGCATCGGATAAGCTCGGCGGGGGATGTATGCTTCCTTCGTTCCATGAGATCAGGGCGGACAGATTAATTGAAACGGACTGTCTTCGCCTGGACTACCGGATCTCACTGAAATCCATATTCCGCTCGCCCTGCCATTGTGGCCAGGCACATTTTGTGGCGCGCGGGGTGCATGAATTCTGGGCTTTCAGCTCCGCTCATGCAATCGCCGGTGGAAGATGCGACTGTCTGAATCTTCGATCAATCCTGAGCCGCACCAACGAGCAGGTCTACCCAGACGGTCGCGCAGCCCAGAGATCATATCGCGTAGTCAGTCTCCGGTGAAGATCGATGACGTCGCTTCTCTTCTCAATCAAGCTCGTTCTGTCATGCACAACTCGTTCCTGTTGTAGACGAGCTCACCTGACAGGCAAGTGTTGCGATAGAGATCATGTTTGCAATTGTGCACCGGAATGTGGAGGGTATACGAACATAAGTGTGCAGCGACTACGGCTGCCGGGACGACGAGCTCGACTACAGCTTCATTGCCCCGCAGCCAGCTACGCACTGACAGTCAATCAAGCGGTCAAGAGCCTAGCGGGCAACTCATACATCGGCCATTCCGTCCTGCTCGAATATGCCCCCTCGCCAAAGTAAGCTCCCTGCCCATAGATCTGCCTCTCCCTCGTCCCATTCGCATTACGGAAGTTGGCCTCACACACTGTCGTCAAGCCATTGCTGTTGAACTTGTTTCGACTGTAGGACTTGAAGGAGACGGTGGACCAGGGGTTGGAGGTGGAGGTGGAGCGGAAGGAGTAGACGTTGGGAGCGTTGGTTGCTAGGAGGCGAGAGCCCGTGTCGTCCGTTGCTGGGATAGTAAAGGAAGGGAGGGTTCAATTGCCGGGATTAGGTACACATTCGCTGAGCCAAGATTGCCTGTCTGGCCTCCTCCCCGCTCTTACTCACATGGGACCAGGTTGATCTTCTCAGCGGAGGTGAGGTCCGACACCGACAAGTCCCCCTCAATCTTGACCGCAATCGGCTTGCTCGGCGTAGCAGAAGACAGATCGAACATGGTGAGTACACGAGGCCCACCATAGGCGATCAGTCGATTCGAGTCGGCATCGTAGGCAAGACCGGTGTATCCTACCCGCGGGGCTCGAGAGCTCTTGGGCGTCTCCCAAGCCCAGGCCTGTACTGCCTCTCCACTGGGCGAGATCTTGGCAATGGCAGGAGCTCCGAGGGCAAAGACGACGTAGGAGTTGCCTTTACTGTCCTGCACGGAGTCTACCGGCCCGAATGGCCTGTTTTTGCCTCCGAGCTTCTTCTTCAGCCGATCCTGCACTCTGTCTAGGCGAATGGACCAAGCTGGTTGAGATTTTGTGGTGAGAGGAAGATCGTAGGCGACGAAGCGATTGGGTCCTAGCTTGGAGACGGATTGTGTTGGGTCGCTGGACTTGAAGCGGAAGGCCTTTTCGTCTTTGGCTACAGCATAGAGACGAGTAGGAGCGGTACGGTTGTTCAAAGAGAGCCCGGCCAGCTGGTAGGGCGTATCAAAGGGCTGATCAGAAGAGATCTGAGGAATGGAGACGGAAAAGGAGCTACCGTCCAAGCCAGCTACGTGAATCTTGCCTCGGTAGAGGTTGCTCTGGTACCATTGCTCATTGCCGATGTCAAACGCGCAGTCTTCAGGGCTGAGATTCTTGGCTTTGACATTGAAGACGGCGGGTGCTTCGGCGGGTTCTGCTGCGTGAGTAGGGGTAGCGAGAGCGGAGAGGGTGGCAGCAATGGCAACGAGGGAGGTAGTGAGCTTCATGGTCGTCTCAGGGAGTGTACGTGGTGTTGATCGATGCTATCGCAAGGGAGACTCCATTCATTGCTGTCCATCTTTATCCGTTGCCCTTGGCGGTTGTATGCTATGCACGCCAGCCAAGAAGCTTCTTCTTGTGCGGGACTTTTGGCATTTAACTTTCTGGAATGCACACACACGCACCCCACGCGCCTGTTGAGCGGGGGTGGGCGAGGTCACGTGGAAGAAGCTCGCCTCAAGGAAGGAAATGTGACAGGTCGGAGGTGGAAATTCCATCTTGGCAGTGCACGGGCCTTTGCTCCTTGGTTGCCTTCTTACTCTCCCCTACCCTACGTCTCACCGTCGATCATGAAGCAAGACCACCAACACTGTCTTTCCGCATGAGCTGATGACCGTATCTGCAGCACTGCAGATCTCACTGAATGCATGGAGCTGTCTTCTTGCCACTTGGACCGGCACTCTCTCTGCATCTTACGTGGTAGAAGTTGCGCACACAGGTGACCACGTGCGCTCGCCGCTCACATGCAGCGATCAGCATTGCTCAAAGTTTGGCTTAAATAGGCCACATGGTCGCAGGACTAGCAAATGACTACGACAATACGTCCCTGAACTTCGAGTGACCCACTTGCTTGCTCAAAATGCGGGTCCCTTCGGCCATAACGTTCCTGCCACTGCTACTAGTGCCAAACGAACATGCAGCCGCAAAGACGACCCAGAACTCCCAGCTGTCCGTAGGCGGTCCAGACGGCAACGACGTCCTCAACTCGGCCTTACCAGAGGACGTCTTTCACAATCTGGGACAGTACTCCGCTCGCTACACTGTCGAGGGTCTCCCCGACGAGCTACCGGAGGGATGCACAGTCACGCTGGTGAACTCGCTAGAGCGGCATGGAGTGCGATACATGACGGCTGGTGCCCTCAAATCAGCTGAGGCGACGATAGAGAAAGTGCAAACGGCGCTGGCGAACACATCTGCCCCTCGTCTTCCGGAAGAATTGCGCTTCCTTAAGGGGGTGAACATCTCGAATCACACTGCTGACCTAGCGCCGATGGGGGCTCTGCAGGCCTACTACTCAGGCAAGTATACACGTGAGCGCTACAGCAAGCTCGCATCTACTGCCGAGGCCTTCATACGGACTTCAGGCGATCCGGATGCGGACCGCGTCATTGTCACCTCGCAATTCTGGTCGATGGGCTATCATGGCGAGCCGTTCCCGGAGGGGCCACTAACAGACGGCAGCTCAGTACGCGCTGCGGGTGCCGAGGCTAAAGTGCAGCCCAATGTGATTATAAGCGAGCAAAATGGGTCGAACAACACTCTGAATGTTGACACGTGTCCGGCAGACACAGAGTACGGGGACGTAGCAGGAGAAGATCTCGCAACAAGCACATATGGCAATTCAACTCTGGTACCCACCATCGGCGCCCGCCTCGGCAGGGCCTTTGGCCAAGCTGGGGTCTCCCTCTCCCTCAGCTCCACGGATCTAGCCAATTCGCTCGGCCTTTGCTCCTTTGACACTCTAGCAACCGGCCCCGTCTCTTCGGGCCACCTCAACCTCACGATCAGCCCCTTTTGCACGCTCTTTACCCCAGAAGAATTCCAGATGTACGAGTACTACCTAGATGTGGGCAAGTACTACGGATCCGGTTATGGAGACCCCTACCACGAGGCTCTTGGCGTGAGCTATCTGCGCGAGCTGCTAGCGAGATTGACGGGCACCGAAGTGGACCTCGCTTCTCCAACAGGAGCTCTCAATACGACTCTCGACGCGCATGGTGCCAATTCTACCTTCCCCATCCCTCCTAAGGATGCAGTTCAGCCGCTCAGCGGCGTCCGCATCTTCCACGATGCCTCCCACGACAACAACATCTCCCCCATTGTCGCCTCCTTTGGTCTCTTCCGTACTGCGCCCCTCCCGCTGGGAAGACATGCGGAGCGCTCTCAACGGGCGAAAAACAGGAGCTGGCACTTCTCCCGTATCGCGCCATTGCAGGGCAAAGTCGTCTGGGAAAAGGTCAGCTGTCCGGTCAAGAAAACCTCAAAGCGGGAGCACGAATTCGTCCGCATCCGCGCCAATGAGGCCATTCAGACATCCGCGGGACAAGCGTGGTGTCCGGGCAAATTGGCAGGTGAGGAGATGCAGTACGCACGGTATGGACTTTGTCCCCTTGAGAAGGTCGTGCGGGGATTGCAGTGGGTTCGAGGGGGCGGGGGCGGGAGTAGGAGTAGACAGTGGGATAGGTGCTACGAGCCTGCAGTCACTGGTTTGACACCTCAAAGGTAGGCAGGTACGAGGACCGGGCAAAAGCGGGCGCATCCACGCCCTATAGGACATCGATCTCGCATTTTAGAGAGAGAGCAATGTATTGTCATGCTTGGTCCCAAGTCGGGAGCCATTGAACGGGGTGAATGGATGAAAGAATCTATGCTGGAGCTGTGTCTGCCCCTATCCTATCCTCTGCCTCTTGCGAAGAGTCTATGCTCTTTCGTACCCCTCTGTGCGAGCACTGGCCTTCTTGCCAATTGCCCTACTCAAGTCTTACAACCCAGCAACTGTCCTCCCCTGTCCAGGCTGGGACCCCTTCCACTGTGCCCACACCCCCTTCTTCTTCCCCTCTTCTCCCGCTCCAACCCTCTCACCTTTAACATTCGTCCCCAATCCCTCAATCGAAATTCCTCCCTGGAAAATCTTCCCAACTCCCGCTACACGTGTACTCTCGGGTAGTTCGAGAAAGCCGACTTGGGGGAGGGAGACGCACTGCCGCATTGTTCCCTTGAGACGACGCTCAGCGTGGGCGGGAAAGGCGGGGGGTTCGTCCGGCTTGAGTGGGTGGTAGAGGGGATAGTCCGGCAGGAGAGGCGTGAGTAGCCATGCCATTCGAGTGGGAAGGACAGGCTTCGTCGTGGTGCTCGTAGTGGACGAAGAGGAAGAAGGGGCAGAGGAAAATGAGGCGGGAGTGGCCGCACCGCTGTTCTGGCGCGATGTACCCTGACTAGAGACAGCAGAGGGAGTCGTACCTGCAGTGTCTACACCCTTGGCGCCGATGGGCTCTCCATCCGCTACGCGGCTCGGAAGACGGCTGCCTAGACCTGCTGGCAGCTCATCCTTGAGGGCTTTTGCATCGGCTTTGGCCTCCCGCTTCCTGCGCTCCTTGCTTGCTTTTGCATCCTCTTCTCCATTGCTCTCGTTGAAATCGAAGGGCTTCACCTCTTCCTCGCAGAGAACATCGTACTCGACGTCGTGCACCTCCCTGACTTTACCCTCGCTCCAGAGATCTGTAGTCTCTCTCCACTTGCCCCCGTCCGCTTCTGCCGCATCGAAGACGGCTTTGACCCACTCCTTGGCGACAGGCCCCAGCCACCGCACTGGCTTAGTCCCGGAGCCAGCCCCGGGCCCGGTCTCCTTCTTGGATGCATAAGCTGGGCTGGTCCACAGACCCAAATGGCCTCCGCCGGGAGTGATGGCGAGTACGACATTTGAGTTCTTCTTGACCTTTTGCTCCGCCTCTTTGAGCATGCTCATCGGTACAATCGGATCATCGTCGCTGTTCAAACACAGCAGAGGACGGGCGACCTTGTCAAGAAGGAGAATCGAGCCATTGTTGGTGTAGTAATGGTCAGCGGAATCGTATGGGAAGCCGCCGTAGGGAGCTACATGACCTCCGCAGAGCCTTGTGAGCGTGTCGTCGACCCACTTTAGACTGCCTGGCTTGACGCCCCTCTGCTTGACGTCTTCGGGGTACTTGGCTGCGTACTTCTTGGGGTCAATGAGCCGCCGCAAAGGTGCATGGAAAGCGGGATCAAGGGCAATGGTACCCGAGTGTACGGCGCACTTCTTTGTCAAGTTGCTAGACATGACTCGGTCGTAGAGGGCTGATGATGCTAAGGCGTCGCTACCGATCTTGAGGTCAAAGGGCGTGGCTAAGACCATGCCTCCCTTGACGGGAGTATTGGCGCCTTCTTCGCCTAGATACTTGGCGACGACGTTTGCTCCGAGGGAGAAGCCGATCAAGACGATCGAAGTCGAAGGGAAGCGCTTCGTAACCCACAAGAGACCACATCGGAGATCGTCCGTCTTGGCAGCAGAGTAGAGCTGAGGCGTTGAGAGAGGCGTCTGACCACATCCACGGAAGTTGACGACTACGCATCGGTATCCAGCGGCTACGAGAGGGGGTATAACATGTCTAACACTGTAAGATGAGAGAAGCGGGGGCGAATTCAGTGACAAATTTCCAGCGGAAGGCAGTCCCCTCACGTAGCTCGGCTACTGACTAGGACTCGTGACTGCCTCCAGTCAGACCATGGTTGATGACGACGGTATTGCGCTTTCCATCTCCCTCTTCATCGAATTCGGGCGGGCTGACATCGCAAGCTAGTGTGCCTCCATCGGGCAGGAGCAAGACGTGCCTCTTGAAGTGAACCACATCCACCTGGACTGTATCTGCAAAAGCCGAATAGATGGTCTGTAGAGATCCGAGCGGCAGTAGAGGGTGGGGCGAGTAGCTCTCTATACTAGGTACCTCCTTGATCAGGTCGGATACCTTGGCAGAGGTAAAAAGGGGCGGAGAGGCTGCTGAATCTTGAGCTGGGTCGGCACTATCGCCGAATGTGAATCTAGTGCTGGTGAACTTCTTTGGGAGAATCTTGAGCGGGGAGAGGACTGATCGGTTGACAATGGCCGGAAAGGCTCCCAACACCGAACTCATCGGTGAATATGGGGGCGATAGGGGTTGTGTAAGGGATTGAGCTCGTGTATCTAGCCAATGCTCTGGAGTCTAGGTATGCCTCTATGAGAGCAGTCAAGTCACCTATGAGGTGCCTGTGTGCTTCTATCTCTCTGTGTGGCACTCCAAGTAGCTTCTCATCTAACGCCTGAGCTCTCGATGCTTCGAGACGCTTGGTCTCGTACCAGTACAAAGGCGGTGCGGAAAGAGGGGTTGGCCGATTAGTGGTTGACAAATGCCGCTGTAGGCGAGGCAGTGTAGTGCTGAAGGCGAACCAGAGGTGGTGGGTTCTTGATAGGGGATGGCGTGGTATATGGAGGCAGGAGGCAGAGAGAGGACGATCTCGATGGTCAAGAGGAAAGAAGTGAGAAGAGGAGGAGTGACATGCCACGATGAAGGAAACAGGCCGAAGATGCCGCAACGGTGGAATGGTAGACTCCACCACCATGCACGGGCGCCTAGGCCACAGGCACAGCCACACCCACACCCACAGCCACGTGGCCCACCTTGCCGCCCCTTCCGGCTCAATCACCGGCCCGAAGATCCGGTCGCCCGGCCTGCAGGGGCCTCCGACCTTCCCCACTTCTTCCCAGCAACCACGACATCGCCGTAGCGCAGTGGACCATTGCAGCTACAGGCCACTTTCTCCATCTTGCTCGCCATCACATCTCTACTGCTCACACGGCAATGACGCCGCTGCTGCCACGGAGCGCTGGGCGGCTCTCAGCTCACCGGTCTACAGCATGGGTCTCTACGTACCGCCTACTTCCACCATGTAGTCCTCGACTATGCCCGGCCCAACGCTCATACTCTACCGGCCCACCCAGCCCTTCCTTCCCACCTGCATCCATACCGCCACCTCTACAAGGCTACCGAGTCTTGGACCTCACTCGCGTCCTCGCAGGTCCATACTGCACCATGCTCCTCTCCGACCTAGGCGCTGATGTGATCAAAGTAGAAAACCCCCTCACCAACGGCGACGACACGCGTTCCTGGGCTCCTCCAGGTGCTACCAGTCTCCCCTCTACCAAGTTCCCTTCTTGGGTATCTCCAGAAGAGAAGAAGCGCTGGGAGTCTTTACCGGATGAGAGTGCTTACTTCCTCTCTGTGAACAGGGGCAAACGATCACTCACGCTTGACTTCAAGTCCCCCGAATCAAAAGAGGTCATGCGTCGCTTGATCCAATCGGCAGATGTAGTCATCGAGAATTACCTACCGGGAAAGTTGGACAAGATGGGATTGGGATATGAACAGGTCAAGGCGATCAAGGAGGATGTGGTCTATGCTAGCTTGACCGGATATGGACAGACGGGACCTTATGCGAATGCGCCGGGTTACGATGTCATTATTGCTGCCGATGCGGGCTTCTTCCACATGTAAGTGAGAGATTTCAGGTGAAAACGGCCTAATCACTCATGGGACTGATCCGTTTGTTCGCTCCCTCCCCGCTCAGTACTGGCTACCCGGACCGTCCTGGGATCAAGTGCGGTGTTGCCATCACCGACCTCACAACCGGCCTGTACGTCCATGGCGCTATCCTCGCCTCTCTCCTCGGCCGCACCAAGACGGGCAAAGGAGTACACATCGACTCCTCCCTCTTCGACTCTCAAATTGCTTCGCTCGCAAACGTGGGATCTTCTTACCTCGTTGCTGGTAAAGAGGGAGGAAGACACGGGACTGCCCACCCGAGCATCGTTCCCTACCAGGTCTTCCCCACGCAAGACTCCTTCTTGATGGTCGGAGCAGGCAACGACGGTCAGTTCCGTCTGCTAGCAGATACACTCGGCCATCCTGATCTGGCTTCCGCAAGCGGACGATACGCAACAAATGGTGCGCGTGTAGCGAATCGGGAGGAACTGATCCCTCTTCTGTCGGGTCTGTTCTCGCAGCAGCCCAACGCTTACTGGCTGCAGCGCCTCGAGGGTCGTCTGCCAATCGCGCCGATTCGGAATATCCAGCAGACCTTCGAGCATCCACAGGCCGTTGCGAGGGGGATCGTGAGCGAGATGGAGCACCCGAGGATAGGAAATCTCAAAGTCGTTAGTCCTGCAGTAGTGTATGGACAGGGGAGAATGCCCCTCACACGCCCACCTCCTGTGCTGGGGCAGCACTCTTACGAAGTGTTGCAAGAGCTAGGGTATTCGGATGGGGAGATGGAGGGGATGGAGAAGGCAGTTGGTTTTGTGCCAAGGCCGCCGGTTGCTGCTTAGCTTGGATTCAGCAGGCTGTATGGCAGGGAGACGGACACACGTTTGAGGAATCACTGTATTATCAGATGCGCATAACAATGGACGCCGAAACCAACAACGAGTTCATGAGTAGAAGAGAGTGGGTTCCTTTCAAGATAGCCATGCTGGTTTCTTGTGAAGGGGTATCAGACTTTGCAAGTCGTATGTTTTCACAGAAGCCAGCCAGCCGTGGAGCACGTAGGTAGGGAGTCTGTGCTAGAGATGAGTCATTCGACTCTTCTCCGCTCGCTCAGAAGAGCATCCCGCCGAGCAGGGCTCCACCCAACATACCTCCCATGAGTGGCATTCCCATCCCATACCCACCGTACCCTCCACCATACATGCCTCGCTGAGCATACATCGGCGGCGCAGCAGGTCTCATATACGTCGTGTTTCCTTCCTTTCGACTCTCAAAGCCGTACGGGGGAGGGAATGAGTTGAGGACCATCTGTACCGGAACGCCAGGCGCAGGAGGCTCCGCATAGTACACTGTCCCGTTCCTCTCGTCTGTTCCCACCAGTTGAGGCTGGCCAGTCTGCGCCGCTCTGATAAAAGCCTGAGCAGCTGCCCTTCGCTCCTCACGAACAATCTTCTGCGCTTCAGCCTTTTCTGCTGCTTCGCGACGACGGGCAACGCGATCTTTCCCAGTGGTGTTCTCCTTGATGTGCCGACTGATCTTCTTGAGTCCTGTCGCCTCAGGCTCGTTCCTAGCTTCTTCAGCCGCTTTGTCCCCAGCAGCCTTGATTCTCTGCTGTCTTGTCATGCCCGAAGACTTGTGATGCGACGAATTGATCTGCGGCGGGGGCGCATGCGCAGGAGGAGCAAAGCTGGGAGCAGCAGGTGCATCACTCATACCCCCGTCTTCTTCGCTGGGACGACCGCGGGCTCCACGAGCCATGTCCTGGAATTGGGGGTTGGCTTTGAGGAAGGCAGCATCGTCCAGGGGATGTGTCCAGATGGAGCGGGGAGGCTGGGCGCTTGTGTCAACGTAGTAGAAGTGTTGGTAGCTGTGAGAGACGGAGATCCCGAAGGGTTGGCAGGTCAGCGTGCGTCACTAGTGTGACCTAGCGGCCATTGCTCCTACTCACAGAGAGTTCCACAACTTGATCCATCCTTCAGGCAGCGGTCTTTCATCCCTGCCCACATCGCTGGATCGATCAGGTGCGCTTCCACCTTGCTCGGCTTGCATGTTGGCCTGTCGCTGCTCTCTTCTCACGGCCGAGGAGCCAGCAGCAGTGGCTGCATCGTAGCCCGGAGGTGGTGCCTCATCGATGGCTGGCGAGGTGACTCGGTCGAGGTCATGGTGGTTGTTGTTGGCGTTGCCGCTGCTGTGGTCGCTACTGAGAGGTGGTGCAGACATGTCTAAAGGATGAGAATGGGTGAGGTCTTGTTCAGATGAAGAAGGAGTGGTGATGAGACTCTGAATGGCAGGTGCGGTAGATGGGTGCGAAACGGGAGTGGCGATTACGCACCTCCGCATTGGCAGCCAAGGCGCAGGTGGAGCAACTTTCCGCTCCCCGGGGCACAGCCGATCCTCCGTTCCGCTCACAAGAACTCAGCAAGAAGCAATGCACGACGCCACGTGGGGAGAGGACTCCGAAATCACTTGGCGCGTGCACGAGCGAAAGCTTTGCGCCTGGACCAGTCAGGGCCATCAGGCACAGAAAGCAGCAACGTCGGTATCCATTGCAACTTCGAGACGTGTACTCCTCTCTCCGCACCTTGTTCCTTCTGGAAGCACAGCCATGAGCATCGTACCACTCTGCGACCGAGGAGTAGCACCCTCTGGCCCGAGACTGGCTCCGCGACCCTGAATGTAGGAGACCATGGCGCCTGCGTGACGCCTTTGGTGCCTGGCACATTCGAGTTGCTAGCTAGTCTACTCCCCTGCATCGGTGCCTGAGTTCGTCTACCAGGCACCAAGATCCTCGGAGAACCGCGGCGTTCTTCGATTAGTTGCTCGAGAGTTTGCTCGCCGTTTACCACCGAGAGACAAGGTATATAACACCCTGCCTTGTCACTCTGGACTCCCACACTGAACGAGAAACAAACCTCCCTTCTACATCCTCAGCTCTCTAAGCGCTGAGGGCAGACGAACTTCCCTCTGCCCATGGTGGTAGTCTTCCACTCTCCACTCCTCTGGTACGTTGTTCATCACACTTTGAAGGCTCGATGCCCTTGATACACTCTTACTCATCCTTCCCCTCTTGCCTACTTCTCGCTCTCTCTAACAGGAAGATGTCGCAGCGACTGTGCCCTCACGTCTTCAATCCGCTAGACACCTCGGTCAACGACTATTCGTACCCACAGTGGGTTCAAGGGACCAGCACCACCTCAAGTAAAGACCTGTACTCGACACCAAGCAAGGAGCAAGAGCACGACCCCTGCACAAGGATGACACATGTAGTATCAGAAAAGAAGACTT
Source organism: Microstroma glucosiphilum (assembly GCF_003144135.1). NCBI lineage: Eukaryota > Fungi > Basidiomycota > Exobasidiomycetes > Microstromatales > Microstromataceae > Microstroma > Microstroma glucosiphilum. The sequence goes on along the minus strand of NW_020289922.1, from coordinate 49,952 downwards.
CTTCAGACGTCAAGCATCAAGTATGGGATAATAGCTTGCACTTAGGAACAACGGGATGCTCCAGCGGGGTCGCGCACTCCGGATGCAGCGTTCATCAGACCCCTATCGCAGTGGCGTGCATTCTGTACGGCTCATACTTGGCTGTATCTTTAGCCGCTTTCAAGAGTGGCAGTAGATCTCCACGCGCCAACATTCGATATCAGCGCCTTACCTCTTGTTCCCTTGCCTGGCACAGACATAGTGGCAGTAGGGGCCCCTACCTCGGACGTGCGCGGAGGCCCAACCTGGCAGCACCGGCTGAGACACTACCTCTGCCTTGTAGCACTGTGCCTACTGTTCCAGGTAGGCCACAGCTTACAACAGGATGACACTAGGTCGGAGGAGTGGATCACCCTCCTTGTCCGATTGGTCACCACCGACGTCGTCAGACTGACGTGGAGGATGCTAATCCCGAACATTGGTACTGTTTCGGTTCCAGAGGTGCCGCAGAGACTGGTTGCGCTGGCTGCTCGGCTGGACATGCTGGAGCTGGAACAAATGGTGAGTCAGTCTGACCATGGAGACTTGAGGGCAGAGCTAACACCTTAACGTGTCCTCTTATTGCCCTGTCCTCTGCAGATACTTTCTTTCAGGCCCCACGAGTCTGCAATCCAGTGACTGGTGAAAGTGAAGCGCGCTGCTACTGCCGCTTCCGAAGGACACGCAGGACGGATATGTCCTTGCCAACATTTCCTTGGTTGAGGACGAGGATCACGATACAAAGTTTCGCCTCCAACTCTCGTACAAGGATTCGAACCCGTCTTTTTGGCCATCGTGGACTGTCTCTACGCATCCTGCGAACCGGAAGACGCTGCCACCATCATTCGACTGCATTACACTCGGCCGCAGATGCTCTGTCTGATGTCCTTTCTGTTCCTGGAGGTTTTCGAGCCGCCTCACGCACTGGACTGGGCCCGTGTGTCGGATACTCGTGTCGCGCAGGCTCTGATCAAGGCAGTCTTGCTCTTGGATGTCCGCATCGTCTCCGTCTACACAATCTCACTCTCGGACATTTTGACCCCCGAGGAGGAAGCCATGGTCTGGCAAGTAAGAACGGACCGACGAATGACCGATCGACTCGTGCAGACACGACGACCGCTGCCTCGCCCTCCCGCTGGATCAGGTGCAGACGCGCCTGCCCCGCCGCCTGTTCGCAATCGGTCCTTCTTTATGGCTAAAGCGGTGCAAGCGGTGCAAAGACTGGGCCTTCGGCCAGAGGATCCAGGGTACCGCGACGAGGTCCGACGCAGTTACGGACTTATGAGTGAAATGTTCGCTCGAAACCCTCGCTGCGAGTACTGCCAGGTGCTCATGGTGCCGGTTGCTGGCTCCTCTCCGTACGGACCCAATACGATCCTGCCTTCGATGCCATCGCTTGACGCGATTCACCCGCGCTCAAAAGGTGGGACGTACGCTCACGACAACTTCCGGCTCATCGACGTCGGCTGCAACTTTGTCAATCTGGACTTGACAGGGGACGAGGCTGCTGTCCTCATTGGACGCCTCGAAGCGGGACGGGTCTTGGACGTGGACGCCAACGGCATGCTGTGTCCGGCGACGCGATCACGAGTGGACAAAGACACCATGTTCGCTATTGTGGTCGAGGCGTGGGCGAGGAGGACTGTGAGGCTGGTGCGACAGCACAATCGGCAGCAGCATCGCCATTCGGCGGACATCACGGTCGCGGAGCTAGTGCCAAAGATCGTACGGTTACAGAACATACGTATCGAGACGCATCTGGTGTCGAGCTACCTCTGTATCTGAGCTCCATCGATCGCATAGACCCCGGTGGTGCCTATGCCGCAGATAATGTCCGCCTCTTCATTATAGGCCGAAACGTTGGAGGCACTTGAGGCAGCGGACGAGGTACTGGGTGACGGTGAGGAAGCGGGTGGAGATACAGAGAGTTTGTCTGATACTAAGAGCAATGTGGCAGGGGTGCCTACCAAAGTATAACGTGTGTACCTACTACCTATTCAGTCATGAAGAGCGAGTAATGTCTTGAAGTAATTTGTCAAGGATACAGGGTAAAGTCATTGCCCTCGTCTGCAGCATAAGGATTGCCCTGCAAACTTCATCCATGCCAATACAAGTCATTGTACCATTGTCAGCCGGTCAGAGGCATACCAGAGGATATCATGTATGCTTGTGCAGCACTATGCAAGTCACTTTAACAGCTTCTTACCTTGAGATCGCTACGTTCATTGCAGCCACACATCGTGTCGAGGATGTAAAGCCCAGAGACACGCTTCCCTTCCGTCCCGGTCCAAGCCACGTGCGTGCGAAGCGGGTCTCGTCTCCTTTCCGTAGAAGCAGTCAGTCACGTCCAGACGTTCCTTACCATCCCACCTTCCACCTACACCCAGACAGCGATCCCCATCTCCATCTCAGCATCGGCCGTACCTGATCATCGTTCAGATGGCGCCTGTAGCCACGTCAGCTACCCCTCTCGACGCTTCCTCTGCCAGCAACGGCGGCGCAGCAGCTGCTCCCTCTACTCCATCCGCTGCTGCCGCCAGCCTCACCTCCCACGAAGAAGCTCAGGCGCGCTACACTGCTCTGAAGGCTCAAATACAAGAGACTCTGCGGAAGAAGCGCAACATCGATCGCACCCTCTCCGATCTCGAATCTCAGATCTGGCTCTTTGAAGGGTCGTACTTCACCAGCACGGCCGCCTCGGGAGGTAACATCGTAAAGGGCTTCGAGAACTACCTCAAGGGTGGACCTGCTGGCGCAAGTAGCGGAGCATCGGCCGATGCTGTGGCCAACGAGGACAGGGTCTTCAGCGCTAGTTCGCTCACTTACCAGAGGAGCCTTGAGCTCAAGGCTGCAGAGGAGCTGATGAAGCAGCAGCAGGAGGCGCAGAAGAAGGAGAGCTCTTCGAAGAAGGACAAGGAGAAAGACAAGGAGAAGGACAAGGACAAAGATAAGGATGAAGGCGGCGGATCGGGGAGCAAGAAGGACAAGGACAAGAGCTCTCATAAGCGAAGAAGAGAAGAATGATCAGCCACATTCAAGGCCCTACTATAGAGTATAGGATGCTGCTTCTTTCGTTTTCCCAGGAACCCTGCGCCACAAGTGCTGCTAGGCCGTGATCAGACGAGGCACGATGACCTCGCAATCGAGACTGACGCACTGGGAGGACTGTCCAGTCATGAGCTGAACATCGTAGTCAGAAATGCTCAGGTGATCCCTCGAGGCGTTTACCACGAGAAGCCGCGGGAACAGCCTCCCCTATGCGTCGTCTGGCCTCCCCTCTTCCTGAGGCCTCGCCGCGATTCCTTAGCCCTCCCACTGCCCTGTGTCCCTCCCAAAGACATCGAGAAGAGACGAGAAGCCCCGCAAGAGCGAATGCAGGAATCTTCGATAGCCTCGAGTTCTGGAGCTGGAGCCAATCAGGAGAGAATACGGCACAGGCTGCTGCGATCATCTGGCTCACAGTTAGGAAGGGGCTTAGAGCAAGTTTTGAAGCGGCAACATCTCTATAAACACGAAGGAAGCCTCAATTTCTGGCAGATCACCTCTCAAGCAGAACCCCAAGGCCGGTGACAGAGTAAATTACGAGAGACGAAAAGCAGAAGAAGTTGGGCTGTGACGGACACAGGGCAAGGAATACGAAGGACGAAACGGTGACGCGAGAAAACCAGGGATGGAGCCAAAGAAGACCTGAATAGAATCGAAGGAGAAGGGAAACTCGGCGAATGTCCATTGCGCAACCAGGATGCTTCTGTTTCTGGGCGATTGAGTGCGCCGACGCAAGTCGCAATTGAAGGAATGAAGCTCTCATGGTATGGTCAACCTCTTCGCTTAGCGCGACCTTTTGGCGGGAGCAGTGGCTGCAGCCTTGACATACTTGGAAGGCTTGGTGGATGTGGTGCATTTGCTTGAGCTCGAGGTGGAAGTGCACTTGGGCGTCGTCGTGGTAGTGGCGAGACTTGGGGTGACGTAGCTGGTCACCGTCGAAGCAGTCCTGGTCACAGTCTTCAAGACAGTGGATTGGCTGTTCGCGAGTGCAAGAGGGAGCAGAGAGAAAGAGAGGAAGAGAGCCAAGAAGCGCTGGTCAGTAGCTGGAGAGCCCTCATGGAAGACGAAGTGCGCTACTCACTCTGCGGTAGGGGCCAATGTCACTGTGGTGACGGGAGGCTGAGAGACACGAGTGCTCGTCGTCTCTACAGTAGTCGTCGAGGTCAAAGTCGAAGTAACGGTGGTCTGCTTCTTGTACTTGGTCAACACGGTGTACAACTTCGATTCTGCGGTGAAGAAGTCCGTGACAGTAGAAGTAGGAGCGGTGACTTGAACGGTATCGATGGAGTCGGTGACCGTGGTGTAGGCGGAGGTGTACAAGGTGTAGGTATCGACCGAATCAGTCACCGTGGACGTGATCGAGGGGTCGGAGAAGGTCGTCGTTCCAACGGCAGGAACGTAGCTATGGGCTCGCTTCAGATGATGGCTACCCTGCCTAGAAAGAGAACCGGTGGTGCATGTAGAGGCAGTCCGTGTCGTGGTAGACTTGGCTGCTACTGTGACCGTGGCCGTAGGCTATAGAGGGGATCGCAAGGCAAAATGAGAGAGAGTCAGCACATCAGCCTTCAAGTGGCCAAGCGGAGGAACGCTTGGCTCAGGGACTCACCGTCGTTGTGGCGAAGACGGTGTACGTGGTAGGCGCTGCAACGCTTAGCTGAGTCGTAGTTGTCTTTTGGGGTGCCGTGATCGTGGTCTTGTGCACATCGGTGACGGTGACATCCTTGGTCTTCGTCTTTACGATCGTCTCTTCTGCCTTCTTTGAAACGGTTCGCGTATAGATGGTGGTGTAGTAGTCGACACTTTCGAGGACTTCCTTAGTAGCGAGAGGAGTACTAGTAGAGGTGGCTAGAGTCAACGTCGTCGTCTCGAGATCATCCGTCAAGGTGTGCAAGGTCAGAGTAGAGGTTGCACCAGGTACCGTGGACGTGGCTTGAGGAATGGACACGGCTTTTTGGTAGAACAAGGCGCTTCCCTGATTTCCATAGCTATCGGAACACGTTACAGTGAAAGTCAGGGTATCGCTTTGTGGCCAAGCTTGGCCTCCGTTTGAGAGCTTGAAAGACTGCTGAGGATTGTTGCCAACCGTCGTCGATGCCCAAGAGAAGCCACTTGCAGTGTCGGAGGCGATGGAGCTCACATGACAGCTTCCACCTTGGAGAGAATCACAGAGCCCAACATAGTCGACTGTGTAGTACGCCGAGACAGAAGAGCCATCAGAGGGGTACTGGAGGACGTCGAGCTGGGGCTGGAAGTCTGCCTCCCATGGCGGACTAACTTCCACAGAGGATGAGCAGGAGGCAGTGGCAATCCCAGGACCTTGGACTTGGAAGGAAACCTGAGTTTTGCCGTATGGGACAGTTGCCCCCGGAGCTGGGAATTGCTGATTGTACAGGCCTCTGGCTGCCCAGTTGCTGGAATCGGTCACCAAGGCACCGCTGGCAAAGTAGTCGCCCAAGTTGGCCGAGCAAACTCCCTCAAAGTTGCCAAGGCTTCCAGGGCATTGGAGCTGTGGCGTGTAGCCCGTATTGTCGATAGTGGCAGATCCATCACTGACGCAGGAGATGTCGTAGCCACCACTGGCCTCGAGACTCAACCCGACCGTCTGTTCGATGTTCATTGCACTGTCTGCGCCGTATTCTACCAGAGGCGATTGCATTGCGAACGTGATATACTTGTATGGTTCGTTTGGGGTGTTCACTCCATCTGGCATCCATGCGACCAGAGCGCCCACGAACGTTACGGGAATTGTGACAGGAGCCGTTCCAGTACATGTTGTGTCGTACTCGACCAGAGAGCACACTTGGCCATCCGTCGGATTGACAGTAATCGAGAGGGTATTCTGGTTGTCGGTGGTAGTAGTCTTGCTCGTGCCCGATGTAGTCGAGTATTCGTAAGAGCTGGATGGATCGACGAATCAGCTGCAACGTTCTTGCTTCCAAAGGCTCTTCGTTGCAGTTGATGGCAGCGACAAGGTACTCACAATGAGGCTGTCGCGGAAACACTTTCCGATGCAACACCCTCCACACCAACATCTTCGCCCACGGTCTGTCATGTTTGGCGAGGCAAAAGGATCCTTCGTCAGCCTCTGTCCCAGTGACGCAAGACAGATCCGAAGAGGCTAACTTACAACTGATAGACCTGCTGTGATGTCCTGCTCTGTAGTTGTTGTGACCTGAATGGCCAGATTAGTGTCTTGCTTGATGGCAGCGGTCACTGCGGCACTTGTACCGTGAACCCCACCGACCAGTGTGCTTGACTGAGTGGAACACGAGCTCGGTACAAAGGTGACTGGCTGAATATTGGCAGTACCCATACAGCTGAAGCGATCCAAGGCAGGGAAAAGCACGTATTGAGCACTGTGATAAGGCATATGTGGGAGGCACAAGCATCACTCACACCGTGGGCCATTGACCCGACCATCCTTTTGTGTAGAAGCCAGCATCGCCAACATAGATATTGGCGTTGAGCTGGGAGGGCATGCTGTCCAACCTGCCACCACCGATACCATTATAAGCGTACAGAGAACTGGAACAAGATTGAGGGTGTGAAAACGTGCGAGGGTGAGCAGATGCCGGCAAGAGCAGCGCCGACATATTTACCCGACTTACTTTCCGTCGAAGCAATCGTTTCCCTGGGGGGTAGGGCAGATAGTGTGACCCCAAGACGTTGACGTGTCGTACAGCTTGTGGAGCCAGGCCGAGACGACGGGAACGGGGACGTCAAGAAGGTCCGCGTCTACCAAATTGCGGCATCCAGCAGGAGCTGGGGGCGCATTGTTTCGCTTGTGGAGGCTTCCCTCGTGGGGCTCTGTTTCAAACAATCGGCGCAACCAAGGGTCGTCGATGGGAAGATCCACGGTGATGCCTTGGGAGGAGGAGCTGAGAGGGGCTGCTTGAGCAGGCGACTTGAAGATTTGAGTCAGAGCCACCAACGTGGCCAGCAGTGTGTAGGACCGCATTGCGAGGGGAGGATGGATGGGCGGGGTAGAGGTCCGGTGAGAACGGGTACAGGAGCAGATGAAGGAATTGCGGGGGAAAGGTGCAGTCCTCGCAAGCAGGGTCACTCTATATGAAGCATTTCTTGCGGAGCCTCTTCGACCCGAGTGATTCCAGGTGAGATGGACCCCCAAACTTGCGTCTGTGTCGGCCATTGCTTTACGTCTATTTCCCATGCTCCCGTTGCTTCAAGAAAAGCACAGCGTCGGTAGACCGACAGCATATCGAAGAGGATCGCCTTCACGAGAGGTCTGCCTCAGACACTGTACCGCCCCTCGCAAAGGAACAACAGGACAAGAGCGTCGAGGGCATGTGTAAGGACTTCCGGCCTAACTCTCAAGCTCGAGCTTGTGAGGCGCCAAGAGTCAGCTCAGCCATGTGTGCTGTCGGAGGATACAGCGGCCGTCTGCTCCGTTTGGTAACAAACACAATATGTCTCGGCCGACAGGCGCTTGTAAGCCATCAAGGTGTTTCACCGCAAGCCTCATGGGTACGTACTGGCTCCGCTGATGGGGTGTTGTACCTAGGCGCACAAAAAAAGAACATCAGATTTGGGCCGCATAATCGGTCTGTGTACAATCGGTCTGTGTACAACGCCATCCATTGTGGATGGTCAAACTCTACTGGTAGCCTTCTCGCTTGTCTCAGTGAGATCCGGGCGTTCCATGTCCTTTGCACCGTTCTTTCACCTTTACGCACCTGGCCCTGACTCAAGCCACGGTATTTCAAGGGGCCCCGCTAGTCTTGCCAATCTCGCAGTGAGGTGCTTCGGCATATGCGCCGTGAGCGTAATTCAACTCCCGCTGCATGCCGCCGGCAATACTCCGCAGATGGGGAGCCGCTTCTCGAGAGAGACGCTAAAGCAGCGGACTTGAAGTTGCCTGAACAAACAAAGTCTTGTCCCGGCGGAATGTGAGGCTCCCATTCTGCAAGGACTTGCGCCCAGCGACACCTTTACGCCCCTCTGCGACTCACACTGCGTGGCTGAGACGTCTTCTAGAAGACCCTGATCTCAAGTCTCGCTTCCTCTACGGGCGCCAGCGTGAGAGATCTGACCAGACGTGTCTTCCGCATCGAGCGAAGAAGAGAGCAGTAGGGTGCGTGTGATACGATTGAGATTGGCTGTGCCGCGGGTCAAGTCGGGTGGTATATTGCGAAGGAAGAAGGCGAAGGAAGAACGCCAATAACAAATGGAGACTCTCGACGGCTGAAGCTCGCTGGAATCGAGGAGTCAGATAGTGAAAAGCCCTTCGAGCCTATGTCCGATGTACCTTCACATACTCTTAAATCGAGCCCGGCGCTGAGGATAGCGGGTGTTCTCTCAAGAATCGTCTCGGTCTTCGACCGACCTTCGGTCTCGATACATGCTAAAAAGGACTCATTGTCGCAGCAGTAGCTCTAGGCCATTGATCTCAAGACGTCCACGAACGGGACCCCTCCTCGTGCCCTGTGCTATGTGCGCCGACTCAAGGGCGAGCTGACCTCTACAAGTCTTCAGCTGGCGTAGGGAAACTTCAGAGTGACCCAAGTAAAGGGGAACGGCCCGTAATGATTTAGGAAGGCCGCCTTGTCCGCCACGTGGATGAGCGTCTTCTCAGTACCATACGTCCCCCACACGCCAATGTGTGCTGCCGTGGCTGAGCCATTTGGATTGAACCAGTAAGGTTTCAAATCAATGGATGCAGGCACTGGAGTCTCAGCCAGAGGAGCAATGACGTACGTCTCGCAAGCTCCTGCGGTCGAAAGGGGTGACGCCCCATCTGCGGGGCCTGCACTCGAGGCGGCCGTACCACACGAAGAGGCCGGGCCGAAGGACGTATACCCAAAGGCATAGGTGCCAGCCTCCTGCTCAATCTTATACACGCTGTTCCCAGCCTCGTTGATGATGACATTCTCTGGATTTCCAAGCTCTGCGAGCTGGTAAGCTCCCGTCGTCGGGTCGCGAATGGCCATGAATTCAACCGCGGTGCTACTGTCGTTCGGTGCGGCCAGCTGAGCAAAGTAGCCCGAATTGCCCAGAGAACCCACGTAGGCGCCATTGGAGTTGTTGAAGCCCCGGACATAGCCAGTAGCGGCGAGGACGGTACGTGTCGTCGTCGTCACGACATTTGACGGAGCCGCCGTCTTGATAGTTGTCGAGCGAGATTTGATGAGCTTCGTGGTGACCTTGGTGCTGACGCCAGTGCGAAATGTGATAGTCCCTGTAGTGCGCGTGCTAATAAAGGTAGACGTCACGGTGATAGGCACCTGCGTTGTATAAGTGATCAATCTGGTGGTGGTCAGTGTTTCGGAGAGCGTCTTTGTCCTTGGCGCAGCAATGAATGCCGTGGAAGTGGTAAGCTGCGAGACAGTCACAAGATGCTGATCCTCGACGACGGCAGCTAGCGCCTGCTGCGTGAGAGTATTGCCGTTCGTACAAATGCACGCCAGCTTGTACTTTGGCAGAGTATCCGCTCTGCACACGGACGTCTTGACCGTCGTCGAGTTCGAGGCACACTTGCTCGTGCAGGAGAGGCTATACGCCGAGCAGAACTCGGTGAGTGCACGACGCTGGATCTTGCCTGCTGAGCTCAAGGTAATTTTGGAGACTGGCACCTCATCATCGCCCAAGAAGACGCCATCTCCCACAGTAGTCGTAGCAGGTCCAGTAGCGGTGCTAGTCTTGGTGACGATCTTGAAAGAAAGGCTTGAAACAGTGATCGGGATTTGAGTGGTGAGGTACTTCGTGGCAGCTACTTTCTTCACTGAAGCTATGCTCTTGACCGTAGTGGTGGCTTCGCTTTCGGTAGCTACAGTGGATTTGATCACACGCGTTGAAGCGTAAGCCGTCTTGACAATGGAAGTGCTTGTACGAGTGGCAATTGTGGTGCCGCTGACGGTCGTGTAGGCGATATAGTCCTCGCCCAGGGCATTCAGTACAGCTTCTGTCACGTCCGTCGTGCCACCCTTGCAGCTGTAGGTGTAAGTCTTGGCGCCATCGCGCTGGCACGTGTAGACCACATTGACGTCCCCGGTCTGTCCGCTGAGTGCGCTCTTGTAGCATTGCTTAATGAACGCATCACAGAAGGTGCTCACGGGCGAAGTCGTCGTTGCAGCGGCAGAGGTAGCAGCTCGAACTACGTGATTCGGGAAGAAAGCCGAAGTCTCGTCGCGCGCTGCTAGTTCCCTGGCCAGGTTTGCTGTATCAGGCCTCTCAAAGGCGCTGGCTTGGCCAAGGGCCGCAATGAGCAGAAGCAGGACTAGACCTGATGCTCGGAGGAAGTGTAGACTGAGCATTGTTGAAGCAGTGAGCTTGAAGTAAGAGACTTTGGTACCCAAGAGAGTACGAATCCAGATTGCATGCGAGAGGGGGCCCGCATATCCTCGTCATCTGGAGGTAGCTTTATAGTTTCAGACCCCTCTAGGAGACGGCAAGGAAGATCGAGGGCCCTAGATGCTCTCGAGCTCAGTAGCAATCTGATGTAGAGGCGTCAGCCCCCTTCTTCTACCTGCATATGTTCACCATAGACATCTGCTCATCCCGTTGCGGAAGCAAGGCGAGTGCCGCCGCTCGATGGCCCGTATCATGTCCGAATTTCCAGCCGTAGCCTGTGTCTGGGTGCATGGTGAAGAATGTCGAGCAGCTGCCAACTGCACTCCGCTCGCCTGATTGAAACTCTGCTGCCCAGAGGCTTGTCCATCGGGCTCCGGGGTCCAGTCGTGGTGTGCAGTCATGGTGTGGAATGAAGCAAGACTATGCCCGCGCCGAGCGACACCCTTACGCTTCTTGCTGCACCACCCACATTTGCGTGGCTGAGCTGAGACCTCTTCTAGAAGTTGCCCCCTCGCCAGGGCCAAGTCTTGCCCTGCACGTCTGCGCTTCCGGTTCCGATGGCGTCCCTTCTCCGCACTACATCGCCAGGAAGGATGGGTATGCCGAAGCGAGGTGCCCGATTGGAAGCAAATCGGCAACCTTGGACCAAAGGACCAACATTGCGCCCCATCAGAGAGGGTTGGCCACAAAGTCGCTCCTACGGAAAGAATGGACGGCAAGAGCTTGCCTCTGATCGTAGAGGCAGCCCTTCACTCATCGCAGCGGAGGGTTTTTTATGAAGAGGTCCTACGGCGTACCTTCTCCTTGATTTGCGAGCTATCGTTCAGCATGAAGTCTGTCGGCGGCAGTAGAGTAGACGTCTTTATGACTCGCCATACGCTCGGAACTTTCTCCCGAGCGTAAATCTGCTTCTGCTGATGCCTGCTTACTGGGCTTCGGCAGTCCTTTGTGCGTACGATGGCCGAGGCGGGTTTGAGGGCAATTCCGTTCAAGTCCACTGCGCGCGCACCTCGGCCTTCGGGCGCCTCTGCCGATCAGGGCGGGCGCGAGTCACAGAGGCCGGCACAGAAGAAGGTGAGGCAGCCAAAGGGCCATTTCAAATCTCATTTTGGGCAGACTCTGTAGTCCATCACCATCTAACCAATACCACCATCACTGCCAGCTGCCTTTCGCATCGATCAGCTGGACGCATATCTACCCTCACTCAGTGCCATCGTTGCGCGCCCATCGACCCTCCCCCGGTGCATACCTCCACCGCTTGCACTCTCTGCGGCCATGGCCACCTCAACCTCGCAGCCGCGAACCCTCTACCAGAAGATCTTCGACAGCCACATCGTCGACGAGCAAGATGACGGCACATGTCTGATGTACATCGACCGACACCTGGTCCACGAAGTCACCTCGCCCCAAGCTTTCGAAGGTCTGCGCAACACCAACAGGCGCGTACGCCGTACCGACTGCACCCTCGCCACCGTGGACCACAACATCCCCACCATCTCACGCAAGGCGTACAAGGAGACCAAGTCCTTCGTCGACGAGGCCGACTCGCGGACGCAATGTTTGACCCTCGAGGACAATGTCAAGGAGTTTGGTCTGACCTTCTTCGGTCTCTCTGACAACCGACAGGGAATCGTGCACATCATCGGCCCCGAGCAGGGATTCACCATTCCCGGCGCTACCATTGTCTGCGGAGACTCCCACACCTCAACACATGGAGCTTTCGGAGCTCTCGCATTCGGTATCGGTACATCGGAGGTCGAGCACGTCCTAGCCACTCAGACCATCCTGCAGAAGAGGGCAAAGAACATGCGGATCCAGGTGGACGGAGAGCTGGGACCCGGCGTTACATCGAAGGATATTATCCTCCACGTCATCGGTATCATCGGTACCGCTGGAGGAACAGGTAGCGTAGTCGAGTTCTGCGGAACTGCCATCGAGAAGCTGTCAATGGAGGCCAGGATGTCTATTTGCAACATGTCCATCGAGGCAGGCGCCCGTGCTGGTCTCATTGCCCCAGACGAGATCACCTACGAGTACATGAAGGGAAGGCCCCTGGCTCCCAAGGAGGGCAAGGCCTGGGATGACGCCGTGCGATTCTGGAAGACTCTGCCTTCGGACGCGGGAGCCAAGTACGACGTCGTTGTGAATGTCGATGCCAAGGACATCCCACCTACCATCACATGGGGTACCTCGCCTCAGGACACCGTGGCCATCACTGGCAAGGTACCTGACCCCAAGGAGGCAAAGGACGAGAAGCGAGCTGCCTCCATCACTCGTTCCCTGGAGTACATGGGCCTCACGGCAGGTACACCCATGGAGGAGATCAAGCTGGACAAGGTCTTCATCGGTTCTTGCACCAATGCTCGAATCGAGGATCTCAGGGCAGCAGCCAAGATCCTGTACGGCCGCAAGATCGCTCCTCACATCTACGGTATGCTCGTACCCGGCTCTGGTCTAGTGAAGCGACAGGCTGAGGCAGAGGGTCTGGACAAGATCTTCACTGCTGCCGGCTTCGACTGGAGGGAAGCCGGTTGCTCAATGTGTCTTGGTATGAACCCTGACCAGCTCTCGCCCGGAGAGCGATGTGCCTCTACATCGAACAGGAACTTCGAGGGCAGGCAGGGAGCAGGTGGTAGGACGCACTTGATGTCGCCTGCCATGGCAGCCGCTTGCGCCATCACTGGTTACCTGACCGACGTGAGGAAGATCGTCGCCGGTACCGAAAACAAGGTTGGCCCCTCTGCCAATGCTCCCGCCTACGAGGTGCAGATCACCGACTCCAAGGCCTATCTTGGTGAGCTGCCAATGGCCGCTCCTGCTCCGCAAGAGCCCGCCAAGGCAACGACTGACGAGGACACGATCCGCGACGTACCTGCCTCGACTACTGCCACCTCTGGCGGCGGAATGGAGAAGTTCACCGTCCTCAAGGGCATTGCCGCCCCTCTGGATCGTGCCAACATCGACACTGACTTGATCATCCCCAAGCAATTCTTGAAGACGATTAAGCGCACTGGTCTGGGCTCGGCCTTCATGTGGCCCATGAGGTACGACACCAAGACAGGTGAGCCCCTGCCAGACTTTGTCCTCAACAAAGCTCCTTGGAACAAGGCCAAGATCATCGTCTCTCGCGACAATTGGGGTTGTGGTTCCAGCCGAGAGCACGCCGCCTGGGCCATGCTCGACTTTGGTGTCCGAGCCGTCGTCGTCCCTTCGATTGCCGATATCCATGCTACGAACATTTCCAAGAACGGCATCGTTGCTGCCATCCTGCAGCCCGAGGAGGTGGACCAGGTGATGCAGGCGGCCAAGGCCGGAGAGGAGGTGAGCGTCTCCCTTGAGGAGATGAAGGTGACGCTGGAGAACGGCGCAAGCTTCTCCTTTGAGATGAACTCTTTCACCAGGCACTGCCTCATTAACGGACTTGACGACATCGACCTCACAATGGAGAAGGCGGACCGCATCTCTGAGTTTGAGGTAAAGAGGAGCGCAGAGACGCCCTGGCTGGACGGCTTCGGCTACACAAAGGCGGGAGTTGTTGGTGGGAAGCTGGAGCCTTTGATGGACAAGGCAAAGAAGAGCGTCAACAAGGTCGCCGGTACCGACTGGTAGGCGGGTGTGGAGGTGAAGTCACAGGAAGACAAGGAGCTGGAGGAAGCAGGCAGGAAGCAGGCTTGTGGGATTAGCAGATGTACTACCTTACATACAAAAAGAAGCGCTGTTCGAATCCGATTTCGAGTGTAGCGAAATTTGAAGACTTGCTTGCCTTCTCATCTTTGACGTCGTGTTGGAAGTGGTATTGAGCCCATGAGTCTATAGAATGTTTGAACAATGACGATGACCTTTGAGCTTCTCTCTCGCACTCTCTCCTCGCCACCACCTCACCTCACCTCGCTCCTCCTCCTGCTCCTCCCGCTCCGCTCATCTGTGCCCAACACTCCTCCACTGCCCTCTTCTGTGCTGCCCTGCCTAGCAATTCCTCCTTGCACCACTCTCTCCAAACCCCCGCCACCTCTTCCTTTCGCGCGGCCAACAATCCCAATTCCTCCCACATTGCTGCCCTCACCCTCTCGCGTCGTTGCAGCAGTCGCTCAATCTGTAGCGAGTCTGTGCGGAGCGTTTCTTCCACTTTGGCCACATCGGCATGAAAGGTGGGTGGACGTTGTGCAGGTGCGACGGCATTGAGTGCTGCGAGCTTGGCGCGTGTAGAGGCGACTTGGGACTTGAGAGACGGGACATTGTCCCCTGCTAGGGCTACGTGCCGGGCGAGGAGATCGCGCCAGGAGAGCCAGAGGTCCCGCTGGGTCTTGAGACCCTCGAGGGCGTGCAGGGTCAGGGAGCGAGAGCGGACGGTGCAGAGGTCGGAAAAGTCGCGGTGGAGGGAGGAGGCTAGAGCGGAGGAGCTTGAGGAGGAGATGATGGCAGGTGAGGAGGAAGAGATGGGAGGTGAAGTACTGCGACCTGGCCCAACCCCTGCACCTGCACTTGCACCTGCACCTGCACCGCCGCCTTGACTGATTGCGTCGATGAGACTTCCCAGACGAGCATAATCCCCACCTTGACTCTCGATGCGCTTGGCGATGCGCTCAAAGAGGGTACAGAGGGTGCTCCATCGATCCACCATCGTGGGCGTCTGCGTCGTCGTCAGATCCAACTTGGTCGACAGGTCGCGAGGGACAGTCACTAGCGCCGTCGACGGTGGGAGGGCGATGGTCGACTCTTCCTCGAGAGAGATGTTAGGGTGGGAGAGCTTGTACTCAGACATGGCCTGCGAATGGAGGCGAGGTAGGGGAATAAAGATGGTCAGAAGTGGTAATCGGTAAAAGGCCTAGAGAGCTGAATCACGACTCACCTGCTTGTCAGAGAGAAAAATCTGCACAATATCATCCGCTGATAGCACCGGGTGAGAGCTGGAGCGAAGCAGCATATTGGAGAAACAGTCAATGTCATACCACAGAAGCAGACCATTCTCGCCTGCTGTCCTTCACTCACACAACAGCGCGCAAGTACCGCTGCAGTCCCCTCCTCCTCTTCTCAATGAATGCATCGCTTAAGTTCCTTCCACCTACGGGTATACTAAGCCTCTTGGGTGGGAGAACAGGTACCAGTCTAAAGGGATACCTCCTCAGCAGGATGTCGTTCAACCAGACAAAGTCCGAGTACCGCCGCACGACTGTGGTGTTGGCACTGGAGGCAGAGGCGTATGCGAGAGACGAGGGGAGGGGAGGAGCAGTGTACGCTGAAGCGCCTGGGCGGGAGGAGGAGGAGGACGACGACTGCAGGCGCGTCTTCCTCGTGGTGTCCAGCAGCCGAGCAGAAGAGGCACTGAGGTCATCTGCTTCATCACCGTTGGAAATGGGTCGTCGAATGACATTGTAGGAGTTGTACTTGAAGATGAGCCCCTCTACGTCGGGGCGTAGCTCTACTGCTACCCACGAGGAAGGGCCAGGTGGGGAGCGGGGCGCAGGAGGGGGCCGATTGAAGTTTTGCTCATCTTCGTCTTCGTCGTGATTGCCATAGGAAGAGGACGTAAAGCCACCCCTGATGGCAGAGGATGTGTTGGAAGGCGCTGTACCTGCAGCGGGGGAGCGATTGATGCCCCAAGCCGAGGAAGGCTGTGAGTTGTTTGCTGCCCAGGGGTCAAGTGAGGAGGAAGTCTTGCTTGGAGGAGCAAAGGAGGAGGAAGGAGTGCTACGGTGCTGCCTCTGCTGCTGCTGATCCTGCTGCGAAGTGGTGGTACTGTGTGTGCTGCGAGGCATCTCGTCTGATCCTCTAGACTTTCTCGCCATTCCACCCATGCCTGCTGCGCCACTGTCGTCCTCATCACTGAAAGCCGGCGGAGGCGGGGAATATGGAGCAGCACCACCACCGCCACCAGCACCATTGTATGCATTGGAGCCATCCCGATCATCGTCATCGTTGATGGAATACCCAACATTCTCTAGGGGCTGGCGAGGGTCTTGAGTCATGGCGTGCGAAGGGGCGGGGGTATCGCCCTTGGCTGCCCATGGATCTTCCTCGTCTTCGTCTGATGCGCAAAAGGTCGAGATGGGACGCGAAGAGGAGGCCGAGCTGAGGTGTGGATGGGACAAGACTGTCATCGTGAGAGGAGGTGAGGTGAGGGTGAGGGTGAGGGCCCAATCTACTCTACGATGGCTGCTCAGGGGCGTGTGATCAATGGCGGTGAGGCAGAATGATGCAGCTTGGTAGCCCCGCCTTTGCCATGAATCCCACGGAAAGAGGACCAAAGTGGAGATCCGAGCACTTCCCCCTCGCTTCCCGCCCCCACGCCCGCCTGAGCAGAGGGAGGGAGGATCGCCGAACAGATAACGTACGCTTTGCACAGAAACAGAGTGAGATCCTCTTTGGTATGGACACAATTGTACTTGGGAAAGGCGACGAATGAGAAGAGCGGAACATGGCGTCGCGAGACACCTGGAGAGCCAAGATGACAACATACATCAGCGGAGCGAGCATACGAGAAGCGAGGACAAGACGACAACTTGCGGTGGGCGGTCGGCACGCCAATAGGCCCTATCATCACCGAATCGTTGCACTGCCCACTTCTCCCGCTCAGATCCCCGTACCGGCCAGACAATTCTCCCTATACTCTGCCCTCAGCCTCCCCTCTTTTGTGTTGAGAATCTCATACACCTCCACCGGCGGCTCCTCGCCCAACTCTTTCGCCCTGGTCCATCGCTCCAGCCGTGTGAGTCCAAGACAGGGGCCATAGGCTGGGTCTAGGTCAAAGGTGCGCAGGATGTGGTGGATCTTGTTTTGGCCAGCGGCATGGACTGCGAGGCGGGGGGGCAGGGGGAGCAGAGGGATGACAGACTTTGTCAGTACTTATGCTCTGAGCATCATGTCATACCGTTGATCTTCTGCTACAACTCACTAGCTCCCACTTTTCCCAACTTCTCTTGCTGCACCACCTTCCAAATACCATTGTAGCTCCTATCATCCACATCCAAATCAGGCAGATCCCTCGCCTCGTCTTCCTCCTTTTTACTCAGCGGCCTCTCCTCCTTCTTCTCCGGGGAAGCACTCCTCTCTACAATGACACTGGATGATCGAGGTGCTGCTGCCGAGTCCTTCAACGAGGGCTTGGTCAGCGACGAGGAGCGAGAGCCGGGTTTGCTTCCGGGAGCTGAGAAGGGGGATGAGGCCGACTTTGACCCAGTGGCTCTGAATGCAGAGGAGATGGAGGAAGTCGTCTTGCGAGACGAGGCCGATGTGGAGGCACTCGTCGAGCCAGATTTCCTTGGCGGCATGTTGAGGGAAGATTATGAAGTGTGCGAGGAGGGCAAGGAACAAAGATCGGTAGAAGGTCTGTCTGTGTTTACTAGAATCTACTTGACCGCAAGAGGGGGCTGATTCAGCAATGGGAGAGGTCGCTCGGAAGTGCAATTGGTCGTAGATGTACGCCACTTGTGCGATGATGTGTTCGTCACGATTGCTCGAGCAGACTTAGTCGCCAATGGACGATTGGTTGGTTGCGTGCGATGGATGGTCAGCAGGAGAGAGATGATCACTGCACCTTCGGCCTGTCTGCCCCCCGCCGGAAAGGGAGACGGGAGAGGCAGAGGCAGGGCGGGGCGGACTGATGACGCAGGGCCAGAAGCCAGAGTCGAGGCACGGAAAGACAAAGCGGAAAGGGAGGCGCGTCAAAGTGAGAAAGAGGAGCACAGACAGGCAAGGCGGGATACCAAGGCGAGGACACTTGGCTACATGGTCCTCTCTGGTAACTCTGGCCCCAACTGCCCCTCGTCTCGCCCAGGATGGACCTCACCTCCCTCAATGGGCACATTGTCCCCTACGACCCCGCGCAGTACCTCTACACCACCAACAGCCACAACAAGGTCTCTCGTCAGGCCAAGATCGTCGGCTCAGCCAACATCATGCTTGGCGGCAAGGTCATCATCCACCCTCGAGCTGTTATTCGTGGAGATCTCGCAAGAGCCGTCAGAGTCGCTAGCTCTACCACTGCGGCGACTGCAAGCGTTTCAGGAGGGACAGGAGAGGGAAGTGGTCAGCCTGAGTCAAAGGGAGTGGAGAGAATCGTGATCAGTACGGGAAGATATTGCGTCATTGGCGAGGGAGTGGTGCTTCGCCCTCCCTGGAGGGTCTACAAGGGGTGAGTCGGTCAGCTAAACGGACCGGCAATGAGGGGGTGCATGGCACATGATCCAGGTCTCTTGAGCTGACACGTACTCTGCCCGGCAGCGTCTTCTCCTATTATCCATCCAAGACGGGAGACTTTGTCCACATCGGAGCCAACAGCGTCGTAGAGTCCCAGCAGCTCGGCAGCCACATCGACATCGGCAAGGACTGCATAATCGTGAGTGTCACACAACCCCTCTTCTGCCTGCCATTTGTCCCCTCATCGGCATCCACTAACCTACTCGTTCTGTCCTTCTTGCCCCGCTCGCCCACACAACAGGGTCGCTACGTGGTGATAAAGGACAGTGTCCGCCTCCTAGACGGGTCCGTCGTCCCGTCCAATGCGACGATCCCCTCTGGCCAGATCTGGGGTGGTAATCCAGCCAGACCACTTGCCCAATTACCCGAGGATTGGGCGGAAATGCATCAGGAAAGGTGTAGAGATTACTACTCTCGTTTTAGACCTAGAGCGGGGCCAACGGGGGGAGCGACAGCGGCCGCTTCGAGTGGGGCGGCGGGTTCGACGGCTAGGAGGGAGTGAATAGGGAGAAGACGACAGACTCATCATCTATATACCACCACGCCATAGACGACGATATACCACAAAGTTTACGCAGCACACACGATGTTTGATGGATACCCTCGTCCCTTTTCAAAAGAGGACAATCTGAGCTATAGTACATTGACGGGGTGAGATTGTGCTCCTGGACACTCGCAAGAGGCGGGACCGACAGTTGTGCTTTTCCCTCTGCCATCCCCCTACCACCTTCAAGGTGCGCCTTTACTTCTTCTTCTTGGCTGGAGCGCCCTTTGCACCCTTGCCCGCCTTGGGCTTCTCTTCCTCTGCTTTACGCTTTGCAGACGCAGCTCCCCCAGCGGGCCTGCGAGCACAAGGACGAGGAAGATGGTCGGGGAAAGTTCAGTCAGTACTTGTGTTCTTCCTCTCTGACGATGCTTTCAGCGCTACTCACTTGAAGAAGCCGTCGAGGCGACCTTGCTGCTTCTGCCCAAGGGCCTTGGAAAGCTTGTCCGCACCCTTTCGCACTCGGTCTTCGCTGAACCCCTTGTCTGTGCAGAGGAACTTTACCAGACCTTCCACATCAGGTTGCTCCCACTTGAGCTGTGGAACGTAAAGGGAGTTCAGAAGCAAGTTCAGTTCAGCGGATGTAGACGGACGAAGACGAGTACCCTACTCGTGCGCGATTGCTCACCTCCATGTCATCTGCTTTCACAACATCTGGGTGCTTGAAGATCTCCCTAGCCTCCTTGTACGGCCACAGCTCGGGAAAAGTCACACCTCTGGCCTTGTCCTTTCCCTTCTTCTCTGCTTCTTTCCTCTTCTCCTCTTCCCTCTCCTCGAGGTGCTCCTTGACAGCTTCAATACTTCCATATTCCTTGATCAGCTTAAAGGCCGTCTTAGGCCCAATGCCCTTGACCGGTTCCATGTAGTCGCAGCCGAGCAGGATGCAGAGGTCGATGAATTGATCCATTGTGAGACCCATGCCTTCAAGAGCCGACTGCAGGTGGACCTCATGCACGGGCATCTTCTTTTGCTCAGAGAAGGTGAGATGCTTGAGAAGGATCGGCGAAGCAAAAGTCAAGGTATCCATGTCTTCCGAGCCAGCGGCATAGACCTAGAAGGAGGGTGGCAGAGTGGCCATGAGCTCTCCATGAGACTTCTCGCCTGACCTCTTCCGTTGTTGCGTCTACTCACTTTGCCAGCCCTGCATAGCTCCGCACATTGAGCCTCGGCTTCGGATGGTGACTGACAAGAGCGCCAGGAAGAAAGGAAGTATCTTCAGCCCTACAAGCCAAGCCCATTGACATTGTCACACTGCCTTTGACTCTACTCACTGTCACGCAGGGAATGCCCATGAGCTTCAAGAGCTGCCGCACCTCTTCGTTGTGCTGCCTAGTGGGTCTCACTTGACGTCTGGCCAGCTGATCCAGCCTCTCATTGTCTGCAATGTCCTTTTCCTCTTCTTCTTCCTCTCGAGCTTCTTCTCGCTTGCCAAAGCGACCTTCGAGCTGAAGGTAGTGAGAAGGACACAGGAGACATTAGCAAGCGCAACAAGGGGTTGGGGCAGAGCTCGTCCTCTCCCTACTCACCACTTTCTTCTTGAGATCCGGCGGTTGTCCATCAAAGACGTACATCGGCTTCATCCCATGCTCAATCATCCGCAGCGTACGGTAAAAGAATCCCATTAGATGACTGGTCGTCTCTCCACTCTCATTCATTAGCTGCTGTCCATCCCCCTGTCGTACAGCAATGAGGAATTGGTACAAGCTCATAGAGGCGTCGATTGCGACTTTGCGACCGAAGAAGGACTTGATGTCGTGGTGCTTGATCGCTTCGGGCGCTTCATCGGTGATGAGCGAGGTCAGGCCTGACGAGAGGAAGAGGGAGGTGGGAGCAGGCATACGTGGGCGAGGTCAGCAAGGGGACGAGGGCAGGCCCGACTGCAGCGGCTCCGAAGCTCGAACACGCCCTCGAAGGCGTGCCAGTAGCTCACCTTTGATACCCATGATGCCAAAAGTCGCAGTGTGTGATGGGATGGGCCAGGGGTACAAGCAACACAGATGTTCGAGCTTGCGACGGTGGAGTAGGAGTTGCACGACACGGCAAAGGAAAGAGCGCCAGTCTTGCCTTCGCGCCTCGTTTACGCGAGGCAATTTCCACTTTGCACCAAAAGTGGAGAAGTGCAGGCAAAGGCCAGGCGCAGAGAGAGGCCTATCACGCTCGACCATGGCCCACAGAGCCTCACGCAACCCCTTGTGCAGCCTCACCAGAAGGCTGCAGTCAGCGAAGAGCACACAGCACTTGTATGCAAAGCACAATCCCTCCAACAATGCATCAGGCTTGCACCGTAAAAAAGAAGCGAGCTATGTATAAGCAGGGCGCACTCGAAATAGGGAATCACTACGAGGTGTCGTCGGGAGCAGCGCGGGCACTAAGGGATACGACCAAGGCAATGTCCTCAGCGTGGACAGTAGAAACAGGTAGCTCGGGAAGAGATGGCTAGCTCGAAAGGTACTCGACTCGACAGCACAGGGCGACATCACTGATTTACGAACATCGCACGCAGTTTTTGCAGCCCTGGGCTTGAGGCGACACCGTCAGCAGGAGAGGCTGCTTTAGTTGCTGGCCTTGACCGCGATAGGGACTGTGCAAGGCGCAAAGGCAATGGCCACCATCGATCAATAAGTCTGCCGAGGTACGCGATGCGAAGGGCCTCGCTCTCGCACTCACTGATGATGACACAGAGCAGAATGAAGATACCGATGATGATGATGATGCGCATCCTGAGGAAGAGAGCAGGGCACAAGATGGGCAAGTAGGTAAGCATAGATTCGAGAAAGGATGACTGGCATTGGCCTTAGAGTGATCTCAGGCGCAGCTTCACACGCCTACAGATACTCACTTCATGTCCTTCCACCACATCTGCTTGCGGACCCTGTTGGCTCCCCTCCTGAAGCCTTGAGCGGATACCGCCAAGTTGTCTGAGAGCGCGCGTGGCGAGAAGGGAAAGGAAGTGGTCAGCACGTTGTGTACCACAGCCAAGGTGACGCTGGTGTCTGATCGGATGGATGGTCTGCCCTGTCACGGGCCGCTGAATGAGCTGGAGCAATCCTTGCCGCCCTCGCGTCGTGCAGTATCGACGCAGCGATGTTTCGAATACTTGCTCAAGGGTCGCAGTGTGACATGCCGAGCGATGATCCCGTGGCCTGCGTTCCCAGCGACAGACAGGATTGCCCTGCCCTTGTCCCCTGCCGCTCTTCATAGCTTCTTGACGTCCCACATCCTGCCTCCTGTCGCACGAACCCTCCCATCGCACTATGCTCCTCTCCTCACTGTGACTCACCAGTCTTGCCCTGCAGGTCATTGAGGTTCTCTCCCCTCTCATTGACCTTTTGAATATTGTCCCTCATCACTCCCACGGTCTCATCAATCTGAGCCTGGATATGAGCCGTCTTGTTGTTACCCGCCGCAGATGAGCTTCCTCCAGCAGCATGTCCGCCGCCTGGGGTATAAGGGTCGTAGCCTGATTCGTAGTTGGAAGACATTTCGATAAGAGCGGAGGTTTTGGGTGGTTTTGGGTGAGAGAAGTTAAGCTACTGAGAATGGGATGAAGTAGTGGGTTGCTCTAGTAGCAGAGAGGCTGTAGGCGTGTCGAGGTCGTCAAGGGTCTTGTGCGATGCGCTACGATACGATACGTTCGAGGTGACGGTCAGGAACGGAGACTGGCCAGGAATAGCAGGGCAGGGCGTTGGAGATGGGATGCGACGGGATGGCGGTGGATGGCGCACCTGAGCCGAGTGAACCTTGCCTGTGCCTGTGCTTGGCCGCCATCCGTCCCGATGCGCCCCTTTGGCGGTGGCTGAGCTGTGGACGTGGGCCTGATGCGCGCGCGCTCCTCCCCTCGCTCCCTGCCTCTCCAGCCGAGCGGGGAATCAATGCACGCCTCGAGTCCGGCAGCATCCAAAGCAGGGCAACGACGCGGGCAAGGGAGAAGGAGCAGCTTTATCGTGAGGGGGGGAGGCTCCCTCTCCTGACCTCCTTTGCGGGGTCGAGGGATATCGATAGACCCTTGGAGGGGGAGCAGGGCCCCGGATGGGACGGCGCAGTACTTAGCTTGCTAGGGACGGTGCGCAACATACCACCGAAGGTAGACCTTGCAAAACCACTCCTCGCAGCCAGCGCCTGGCACCGCTCTACTTCTCCGACCGCTCCAGCTGCATCGGCCGTCTCGAGGACCAGAAGGGAGGCAGGGATGAAACGAACGAACCATCGAACCACGGTCGAGGTCTTGCCTGCCCATCACCCTGCTTCCAAGCCATCGCCATGCTTCAGAGGGCCTCCTCTCTGGCGTACCTGGGGGACGCAGCCCAGATGTGTGCCTAATGAGTTTAGTACGGCGGACGCGGCGGACCATAACGGCCCGAAAGATCCGAGTTCTGCCGGTCTTACTTGACTACACCATCTGAATGAGGCGAGTTGCCCAAGGAACAGTGTTCGCCAAGACTGACACTACGATCGCTCTTGTCCAGGTCTCCCTCGCCTCGTTCCTTGACCTCTGCCTCTCGCACCAGCTGAGGGCTTTTGCCCAGGGACGACGACCATCCCACTCGGCCATCCGTCCTGGATTAATTCCCTCACGAACCATCGGCGGTTGATGTCCCGCTCTACGGCCTGCGCTGGCTATTGCTAATCACTGAAGGGCCTGCCAGCACACACAGCTCCTGACTCTGCACCCCTGTCTACTCGCCCCCGGGGCGCACTGTCCCCTATCCCAGCAGAGTTTCCCGTCGGGCCGCCATCAGCTCATGACTGGGACCATCGGGCGGCAAGATGCCAGGACGTTGTTCCTTATATAAAGGAAGAAGGGGTGGAGTAAGCGGATGTACGGCTCCGTACCTTCTGCTCCCCATATACATCTCAAGAGCCATGGTAGAGCTCCTCTCCCTCGTCCTAGCCGTCTTGCTCGGCTTTGGCTGGGCAACAGCTGCTGTTCCCCACGCCATCAGACCTTACCAGACTAGCACAGCGCCTGTCATCGACTACAATGTCTCCCCCATACCCATCAGCTCTCACAAGGATTATGCACAGGTCTACCAGGGGCGCAGCGTCAAGAGGGCCAAGCTCATCGTCGAGGACGGAGAGGTGACCATTGCCGGAGTCACCACACCTGCTGCCCTCGTCAATGGCACTATGCCTGGACCGACGCTGAGGTTCACAGCTGGTGATGGTGAGTAAGCGGGGAGGAACATCTGTCATGAGGCACAAGCTCATTATCTACCTTTCCCCGGCAGTCGTCATTGTCAACGTGACCAATCTGATGCAAAACAGGAATACAACGGTGAGTGTGCCGTCATTGTAGCATCTACATAGTCTGTTTGCGTACCTGACGGATCCCCGCACTGTCTTCACCCCTCCAGATGCATTGGCACGGCGTCAGCCAGAGGCAGACACCCCGAGCCGATGGGACTTTGATGTCACAGTGGCCTATTGCACCCGGCAAATGGTTCGAGTACGAGATGCATCTCACAACGGAAGACGTGAGTACCTGGGGGAGATTGCGGCGAAGAGAACCCAGGCAAAGCTTACACCAGTCTCGATATCATGCGTCACTTCAGATCGGCACCCGCTTGTGAGTGTGTCAGTGGCCTGCACATCGCTGGGCAACTAGTCTGACTTGTCTGACGCTGCCTCTTCTACCAGTTACCACTCCCATGTCGGCTCGCAGGCCAACACAGTCGGAGGAGCCTTCATCGTAGACGAGCCTGCTGGTAACCCTTACAACTGGGATGAAGAACGCATCCTTGATGTCCTAGACTGGTGGCACAAGCCAGACGAGGAAATGACGAAGGGCCTCCTGGCTGAGAATTTCAAGTGGATCGGGTCGCCCAACATGACCTTGGTGAATGGCAAGGGGCTCACTGCTGACCTCAAAGGAGAGCCATATTACGTTGATGTAGACTATGAGAAGAAGTACTTTGTAAGGTGGATCGGGGGTCAAGGGCTGCAATACTACGTGAGTGGAGCGGTGATGAGGGCAGTCATCCTCTTGATTTGTCGATAGCTGACCTTCAAGCCCCTCCCGTGCGGCAGTCGATCGGCTTCTTGAACCACACACCCTCAATGATCGAAGTAGATGCAACATGGATCAAGGAGTACAAAGGCGACTCCGTCATCGAGCTCGGCCCAGGCAATAGAATCGGTCAGCTTCTGCGCACCAAGAGCGAAGATCAAGTGAAGAAAGATGGGCTCTCTGGCTGCTATGGTATCCGTCTCGAGTCGGGGTGGAGGAAGCCACCGACCAATGGCTGGGCCGTACTGCGCTACCCAGGTGGATGTCCAGGAGGGTTTACACCGCCCAATGCGAACAATTCCATCTCCCTGCTGAGAGAGGAACAGTTCGGCTGGATCACCAGCGAGCTGCAGCCCTTGAGAGACTACAGGGTCCTGCGTGACGACGAGGTCAGCCATACCTACATCGTCGACGCTCATCAAGTGAAGCTGCCCACCATGACGCCCAATGCTACAGGAAAGTTCCGCTGGAAGGGAGCCGAAGACTATACGTACGTAGAATCCTTCCCCAAGATCCCGTACATGATCCAACTCTACGGCGGGCTCAGGGACAGACCTTCCTACGAACGCGCAATGCACCCACCTGCTGGCATTCAGAAAGGGTACGACAGCGTCTCGCAGACGTTCGTCGCTCGCTCTTCATCGGTCATCGATGTGGTGATCCTGAACAACTCCTCCTTCGTGTCAAACAACACCGAAGTGCACGTCTGGCATTTCCACTCTTCCAAATTCCAACACGTCGCTTCTGGAGAAGGGGACTACTCGGCTGAAGCGCTGCGCAAGGCTAGAGAGGAAAAGGGATGGAAGACGCCCCTACCGAGCGATATGATCACCGTTTGGCCAGGGACTGGAGCGGGCTTCTACAACAAGACGATCCCGCAGGGAACCTCTGGCAGCTGGAGTCTATTCCGATATGAGGTCAGGGCGGACCAGAGTGGGATTTGGCCGCTGCACTGCCACATGGTGCCCCACTTAGTGAGTACTGAAGGCCGTGATGCGTAGCGACCCCTTCATTGCGTGAGCTGATCCTTCCCGTCCTTTCCGCTGTGTACGCAGGTCATGGGCATGGCAACGATCATCGCCATCGACCCGGAGCGCATCACCCCCACGCTCACCTTCTACGACGATCCCAACTACCTCTTGTTTGGACGCAACGTAAAGGCGCCTTATACGCGCATGGTAGAGCGGGCCAATGCGCGAGGGAAGGGAGAGTACGAGGGGAGGGGCAAGGATGCACAGGATGATGGAAGACAGATTAATGGTCAGGGAGAGGAGGAGCCGCACTGATACGAGCGGGACAGTCGAGCCCTGATGGACAGATCCTGAGTCACCTTCTTCTCCTTCTCCTTCCATAATGTATTGTTGAACGCAGGCGATGTGCACATGTGAGCGGCGGAAGTCGCAAATAGGAGAGAGTTGCAATCCCGATTGAGGGAACAGTCCTTCATTTGGAAAAACTGCAATTGTGAGAGCTGACAAATGCGCCTGAGCTCTGCTCTGTCCCTCTTTCCCCAGCCATCTCTACTACCCGCTCATCTATGTCTACCCCTCGCCTCCTCTTCCTCTGCCCCTGCCCCTGTCCCAGCCCCCGCCTCGGCCTCGGCCTCCTCTGCCCTCTCCTCCTCGAGTACGATATCGTAGCTTGGCGGCTCGTCCACGGGCGTAGCTGCTCCGCTTCCGGCCCTCGAACCACCAGGCATCTCCAGTACGACCGAGTCAAGCTCCGTGCCCATCGTCGAGGTAGGAGGGCGTGGCACGAGACCGGCACCTCCGCTAGGTCCCGCGGAGGAGGAGGACGGCTGAGCCCAAAGTGTTGAGGTGCGCGAGGAGCTACCGTTGAGGTTTGACCCGCCGACGAAACCAGTAGAGGAACTGGCGAAACTGTCCCTCGTCGTTGCACGAGCGAGACTTCCGGATCGCCCGGAGTGAACACTGGGGGATCGGGTTTCGCGTGAGCGTGTACGCGACACAAGAGAGGAGATGCCCGCGGTGTCTGCGCGGGACGTGGAGCGAGAGGCACTGCGACGCCTCCTCGATCCGGGTGATGCGCTACCATGGCCTCTGGATCTGCTCTCGCTACGGCTCGCCCTACTGCTGCGACTGGTGCTCCTCCTAGGGAGAATCTCTCCGATCTTGCCGTGAGAGCGAATACTCTCGATGGGAATGTCGTGATTTGCGCCTACGGGGATCATGGCCCTCTCGCGCGTCTCAAGGTCTTGCAGGGACAGACCACAAACGCAGTGATCATGTTCTGCGCCACCACGAGGACCAGCTGTGTTCGACCGCGGGGCACTGGAGGGGCCGGCTGAGGCTCCGTTGGCCGGCTGAGCACCAGTAGAATGATTGTTGTGAGCAGCGCTTCCGTCTGGCATGTGGGCAAGATCGTAAGGCAGGCCGTCGATAGTGGGACGAGCATCTGTGTTCTCTGCAGCAGGCGTATAGGCAGGCAGACTCGCCGCATCGAAGGCCACGCAGCAAGAAGGTAGCGTAATGGGCTGCCGTAGGGCGAAGACCTTGAGTTTTCGCGGTTGCGAAGGATCTTCGGACTCTCTTGAGTGGACTACCTCTACCACGAGCTGATGCGAAAAGCGGATGTCGGCTCTGGTTCCTCCGATCGTGGAGCTACGAATGGTATTATCGTCAGGCATTCGCGCTAGTCCCTGAACAGTCCAAGCAGAGTCTTCTCCATGAACCTTTGGGTCTCGGATCTGCCCATCCTCCTTCTTTCCATCTCCACTCGAGTACTGGTCTTCCTTGCGTGGAGGAACGTACCCTTTTTCGAAGAGCTTTTGACGTTGCGCTGGTACCACTTGCCTGCCCTTGCGCTTGGTTCGTAGCTCAATTGTTGTGTCTATAGAAATCCTGACTAGGTATACAATTAGATCCTTGGGTGGGATTGGCGAGTGAATGTCCAGCTGGAAGAGACCGCCGACTGAGATATTCTGTGAAGTGCAGGCGATCGACATGACGCCTACAGTGGGATGCACATCGTTGTAGAGGACGGTGAGAGGAGTGGGTCCACCTTCCATCGAAGGATTAGCCACAGGGAAGCAGTCCCTCCAGCCCTCAACGTTCGACTTGGCGCGGCCGGCTCCGTATGCTGTTGCCTTTACGACGTATCGCA
Organism: Microstroma glucosiphilum; assembly: GCF_003144135.1. Classification (NCBI taxonomy): domain Eukaryota; kingdom Fungi; phylum Basidiomycota; class Exobasidiomycetes; order Microstromatales; family Microstromataceae; genus Microstroma; species Microstroma glucosiphilum. Next base: position 21,711 of record NW_020289922.1, on the reverse strand, counting down.
CCCTTCCAAAAGGCGATCTGGTGTACTCTGCAGAATTGGCCGGTATGATGAAGGCAAACTCAAATCCGTGCACTCCCTTTTCGAGGACGAGGCCGCCGCCGCCGCCGGCCCCAACATCTACCGTTGCTTCCATGCCTTCTGCGTCTTCGGCTTGCGAATCTCGAGGGGCCCTGCTCACGCTTGCTTCGCGAGCGCCGATGCCTCTTGCTCGACTGACACTGCGGCCGAACCTTGCCCAGCCTCCCAGCGACGATGAGCGTGTACTTGCCGAATCGTCGACCAGTCCGCGTGGTGGCACACTGCCGCCTGGGCCCCTCGACCCTTCTCTGCGCTTGGCGAGACCACCTCTACCGCGTTGACCTCCTGCAACGGCCGGTCCTGAGGGTGTTCCGAGACCAGATGCAATGTTGCTTGGAGGCTTGGGCTGTCTGAGGCCAAAGTCATCGTTGTTGGGGTGGCCCCAGCCGCCTTGGGAATGCTCGGCAGCTCTCACTCGCTCGACGTCGCGGCCAATGGAAAGCGAACCAGCTAGACGGTCGGAGAGTCTAGCTTCAGAGGTAGAACGAGAAGCGGCGGGCCGGCCTCGAGCATCGTTGAAGGCCTCTACTGTAGAATTCAGTCGATCGCCATGGGGAGAGTCATCTCGCGGGGTTGCCGGTGGAGAGGGCGGCAAGAGAGCAGGTGCTACGCTAGCATTTCGAGCAGCTGCAGAGTTCGAGGTGGAAGCGAAGCTGTCCAGCCGACGAGTGGGTGAAGTGGCTCGAGAAGCTACGGGAGACGTGGCCCTGGAATTGTTTCTAGAGTTGTTCCTAGATTTGCTGCCATTTCTACCCCGCGATACCGCCCTTGCAAAGACGGCTGCGACAGATGTGGAGCGGCCTGTCCTCTCGTCGTCTTCTTCTTCTTCAACCAGGCTCACATCCTCTGGACTGTCCTGGGCACCACTTTCCAGCGAGGGTCTCTGGCTTGGTCGTCTGTCGCTCGAAGGTCCTGGGCTGGAGCTCTGAGCTGCGGGCTGGTTGCTGGGATTGCGTAGTCTACTACTTGCAGGGACGGGTGTGCGACCTCTGCCGGCATATTTCTTGTCCGCATCGCCCTGAGCTCCGATCCTGACCTCCTTTTCGAGGAGTACGCTGTCTTCCCAGCTGACGGGTATTTGACCAGAGTTGGCGTCGAGTACGGCTACAGTCTGTAGGGCGCGGAGCTTTACCTTGATGCCGGAGATGTGCCTGGGAGAAGGGACGTAGAGCTCTACCAGGCCACGGACGAGGGAGTCGGTCTGATTTGGTGGGCTCTCGAGGTTATCAGTCTCCTCGCGATGGGGCGGGTAGATGAAGATTACGGACTGGAGGAGGTGCAGCCTGAGCTCACAGGGAGCATTGAGCAAGGCAGAGAACATGTCGTGATGTCAGGGCTGTGGGATGTCAAGTCATGGATGCTGGGGGAGATGAGGAAGATGGTATTGGTGGTATCCGATTGAGTACCGCCTGCCTGTCTTGCTTGCTTCGGCGATTGAGAAGGACACACGCACAGACGGACAGCCGATTCAATCACCACCCAGGGCCCGCCTCAGACATGAGCGGAACGGAGCGGAGATGCAGACCTCAGCCACCGAAGAAGATTGGCCATCAGCCGCCATGACCATCGCCACGTCCACTGCCCTTGCCCACGCCTCACTTCCACTTGGCCCTACGCTTGCTGCACCCGTGAGCTCCTCTTGCGTATGTTCAACGTCCCAGCACTCTTGGCATCACAACCAAGCACAGCGGCCAAGCCAAAGAAAGACAAGACAAGAAGGCCGTGGAAGCAGCGGGGAGCGACGAGGGCGTGCGCGTGTGCAAGGACGAATTTGATCGACGCAGGCCTGAGCGGGCAAGGCGAGGGAGACTGTGCCACTTCCGTGCGGGAATTTGAAATTGCACAGACTGCTACCCCCACCAACCACATTGCCGCACCTCTTCTTCCTCAGGCAACGTCTGGCCAAGGGATCCGCTATATAACCAGGCCACGCCAGAGACACAAGGGAAGGAAATTCCCCTCACACATTCCTGTACAATTCCCTCGTACCGCTACCCCATCCACATTCCCTTCCAGGTGGCTACCAATCGCTCATCTCTCCAGCTCCTTCCTGTACCCCGCCTCGTTGCTCTTGTCCCCAGCTCGGGAAACTTCCTCGCACCCAGCAATGTCGGCAATGGGACAACCACATCCTGCAGACTCACAAGTAGAAAAGGCAAGGGCAAGGGCACTGGAATTGGGTCAGAAGAGGAAGCTCCTCGATCGCGAAATCGTGAGTGGCCAATGGCACAGCACCGGCAGCATCAGGCCTTCGGACGACGGGGGCCAGTCACTCACAATACTCTGTTTTGGCTTCCGCCTGCTAGCAAACACATGCTGACGTCTTAAAGAGAGTGAGTATTGCACAAGAGACAGTGTGATTACTGAGGCTGCTCACTTCCTTGATGCTGACCTATGCGCTTCCGTTACTTTCGCTTCTCAGGAAGGTGTCACTCTCACCTCTCCATTGACCGATGCTCAAGGGTTTCCTCTGAACTCGGTAGACATCGTGAGTAGACATCTCTTGAATTCTCTTGAGCTGCCTAGGTGTCAGCAGCTCACTCTCCAATCTCCTTTGCCCTCTCCCAGCCTTCGATCCGCGCAGCACGGTCCAAGATCATCGCACTGCAGAATGACCGCAAAGACATCGACGCCGAGCTGGCCAGCTTGGTGGACGTAGCACTGGCGAGGGGAGACTCGGGATCATCAGAGGTGAGGAACAGCTAGGCGGCGCGGAGAGGAAAGAGGCAATGCAGTGTACATGGCCTGTACTAGTCCTCGTTGTCTGATCTCATCGTGGGTGATACTTGTGTGCTTCCGCAGATTGATATGCAGCCCCTCCGACTCTCCACGAGCCAAGACCAAGATCAAAAATCCATGCCTCCCTCTGCCACCGAGACTGGCCCTGCTACTCCGCCACTGCCTTCGGTAGAGAGCAAACAGACCGACGGCGACGTGGTGGTAACGCCAAAGGGTGAGTCGCCGCAACCGCTTGTGCGCTCGGACTGCACTCGACCAGGCTGACTCCTGTCTACCATTCCACCCACTCGCAGCTTTGCTGTCCAGCCTCTCCTTCCTCGACCGCTTCCTGCCCGTCTGGATCTTCTTGGCAGTAGTCATCGGCGTCGTCATTGGCTACTTTGCCCCAGGTGTACATGATGCCTTTGCCACGGGCGGCGAAGTGCAAGGCGTTGCCGCACCTCTGGTGGTCGGTCTCATCATCATGATGTGGCCTATCCTCACCAAGGTGCAGTACGAGCGGGGCAGAGAGCTCGTGCAAAGCCGACGAGTCTGGACACAAATCGGCGTCAGCCTGCTCCTCAATTGGATCGCAGGACCTTTCATCATGCTCGGACTCGCATGGGCTACGCTCCCTGATCTACCTACCTACCGAATTGGAATCATCCTCGTTGGCGTTGCACGATGCATTGCCATGGTCAACATCTGGGTCAGCCTCGCAAAGGGAGACTGCGACGTCTGCGCCCTAGTCGTCATCGTTAACTCCATCCTACAAATCGTCCTCTTCAGTCCTTATTCAATCTTCCTCATCAACGTCATTTCTGATGCCGACAACTTAAATCTAGACTACTCTCACACGGCCATTGCCGTCGCACTCTACCTGGGCGTACCTCTCGCGGCGGGAGTGGTGACTCGCTTCTCTGTAATCTTCCTGATGGGCAAGCAAAGATTCCAAAACATCTTCCTGCCCTACTTTGGAGCCCTATCTCTCGTGGCACTCCTCTACGTCGTCATTGTCATCTTTGCCCTCCAGGCCAGGCGAGTCTTGGACAACATCGGCCCCGTCTTCAGATGTTTCGTACCGCTAGTGCTGTACTTTACCATCATGTGGGTGGGCACCTTTGTCCTCTGCTGGAGGCTATCACGGAAATACTCGCGCACATTCGACTACCAAATGACAGTCGTGCAGGCCTTTACTGCCGGAAGCAACAACTTCGAGTTGGCCATTGCAATCGCCGTCTCCGCATATGGAGCTGGAAGCGATCAAGCACTAGCGGCCACCATTGGGCCTTTCGTGGAGATCCCTGTGCTGTTGGCCCTCACCTACGTATCCCTCTGGCTAGGGAAGAAGTGGACGTGGGGAAGCAAGAAAGTAGGCGACGATCTTGAAGGGAGCGTGGCCGCAAAGGAAAAAGCATAGACATTACGCACCGGTGTCCCCTTCATTAGTAGACTCTCTAATCTGTGCTCTCACATCCCTGTATACCTACAAGCGTGCACTGCATAGTATTTAAATATCATTTGCAGTACGATGGACTCTCCACATAAAAGCAAGTACATGATTTGGGCTAGCACCACCGTCCTCTGAGCGAGAGATTAGATGCGGGTGGCGGGCGTTGCGAAGGGTATGAATTGGCGCGACTTACAAGACTCAAGTGCTGCGAAGCCTCGTAGGCTTTACAAGACATCCACGACTTGGAGCAGATCCCACACACCCAATCCAAAAGCCACTGCACTGAGTGCGATCCTCACACGGTTCAGCTTCTCCCACTTGTTGATCAAGGCGAGGGTCTGCTCCTCCCTAGGACCCTTCATGAGCTGCGCTCCTGCATTCTCCTTTTGCGAAGTCTTGAGCGTCTTGGACGTCTTTGCCATTGCAAAGGCGCTCCAGACGTGGATCATCGCCATGGAGCCCGAGGCGATGAGAAGGTTCAAAGGGGAGAAGCGGGTGGAGAAGGCGGCAAAGCCGTACGCTAGCATGGCGCCGAAGGAAATCGGAAGCCACCGCTTGGCCGAGACGGTGTACTGCGCATTCCAGAGATTGAGACGCTCGAGGGTATTCAAAGAGCCCTTTTGGAACGCAGGCTGCACTGCTGTAGAGGCTGAGAAGGTCGAGACTGTAGTTGTAGGCACAGGGAGGACACGAACAGGGCCCCGGAGAGCTGGGAAGTCAGCAGAGCAGGCCACACGCCGCTCCCGCAATGGAACACAGGGCATACCCACCGAGGAGGTAGCCAGAAGAGAGGATCCCCACCGCGCGAGTCGCTAGATCGATGTCAGAATGACTCATTTTCGAAGAGGAAGAGCAGACGATTGTTGGGACAAAAGGTACACAATTGTATGGATGGTTGGGGGCGGAAGAGATACGGCGGAAAGGGCAGGTGCGGGAATCACGGAAAATCATGACGCACCTCCACTGGGTATTTTTGGAATCGGGAAGCGAGGCAGCTCTAATCTAAATCTGGTGACGACGGGGTCTGACGCCGCCAGCGCAGCGACGCGAGATTGTGAGAGACTCAACGCTAATCACTTGGTATGCTTGCTTGTGTGTCGTGTGTGGTGACCGTCAAAAGTAACGGTGGGCTCTGTCTTGCACGTGAAGGCGCAGTCAAATGTAGTAGCCTTTGGTTGCGCCCTTCGCAAGCCTGCAGAAGGTAGAAGAGTGAGCTGAGCAGAGGTCGAAATGTACGCTGTGACCAGGTTCGTACTCACTCGTCGGCTGCATCGTTATCAGGATCGCCCGAATGGCCGCTGACGTGCTTCAAGACGACTTTAGTGTCGCGCTCTCTTCGCACCTCCATGACAGCATCGATGAGGTCCCTGTTCTCGGCGGGCTTTCCCTTGCTTGTGATATAGTTGTTCTTCTCCCATCGGTCCTGCCATGGAATGGGCATCACATCAGTCCAAAACTTGCACCAAAGCCAGTGGGCAGAAGGCTTCTCTTACTCACGCGCCAATCGGTGAGGCAGTTGATGGCGTACTGTGAATCCGTATGAATGATGAGCTGACCAGGGTAAGGAGCTCGTTTGATTGCCTCCAAGACAGCCTGGTGATTAGTGGCGCGAGAGGCAGTAGTCTTGAGTCAGACGTCCTATGATATGCTTCAGATAGGTGGTGCAGCCTACTCACCATCAACTCAGCCCTTTGACTGGTCTGTTTGCCTGAGACAGGACCTGAAGCGTTTCGATGGCGTTTGGCGGAATGCTTAAACCAGACGCCCCAGCCGGCAACAGCGCCATCGTACCCATTCTTCGAGGCAGCCCCGTCGCAATAGACGTTGATCTTCTCACATACACAATTCTCGAAGCGTAGGTTGAGGACGTGCCACTCGGGGCCGTCGTAGCAGGGGCAAGACATCGGAGGGGAAGGGCGTCGGAGGCAGAGGACAGGGTGTGTGTGGTTGGAACGACTGACGCGGCTTTGCCTATGCCGCCGTCAATTTCAAGGGCGACACAAGAACAAAGCGCACACTTCAATGCAGCGGCTCTGCATTGCCACTGGCCTCGGGCTCGGAGAAACGCCGGGCTTTAGCACACCTACCAAGGAGAAAACGACGTCTCCAGAAACCCCTGGTGTAGCCAACGCCAGTCACGAGTGAAAGGGACTGTATTCAAAGGCGGATTACCAAGACAGCAAGTGTTCAGATCGTCAGGGGCCAATTCGAAAGAAGAGGAGCCGGAATCAATGCTCCTGTTTGCGGACCCTGAAGTCTCATACACTTCGCAAATCGAGAGGGGGTGAAGTGCTAGGAGAGGAGGGGCTTTGAATGCCTTTTTCGAGTGGCAATCGACACAATGGCGATGGTGCAGGGTGGTTCGAACCGGAAAAGATGCCGATGTATGCAGAGTCTAGACTAGTAGAGTCTCGTGACTATGGCAACGAGAGATGAGCTCTACAGCGCGAGAGGGATGCTCTCGTCTGACCAGTTCTGAGACTCAGCCGTAGAGACCTCTGGCTCCGGCCCTGGCAATCCTGTGGAACGCAAAGTGTGGGGTCAGACCACATTCCGGACTGAAAAGTGAACGAAATCTGCACTCACTCGTCAGCCCTCGTATTTCCAGGGTCCCCCGAATGAGCTGGGACATGCCTCATTTCGACCTTGGTTGGACGGTGTCTTCGAGCTTCCATGATCTTCCTGAGGATATCCTGGTTGACTACCGCTTTCTTGTTCTCTCTGATGTAGTTACTGGCCTCCCATCCAGTCTGTAGGGGTAGTATTGAGGGGGTCAGGGGTAGTATTGAGGGGGTCAGGGGTAGTATTGAGGGCGTCAGGGAGATTCAAGGACTGCAGAAGTCTGCATTGAGCTCGAGACGCCACCACACTTACGATCCATTTGGTGAGGCAGTCGATAGCGAACTGGGAGTCAGTGTAGATGAGTACGTGGTGACCGGTAGGCGCTCGGCAAATGGCCTCATAGATGGCCTGGTTTGAGACGTGACAATGCAAGGACACGTCATCAGTGTACGTGCTGCGAGGTCACTTCGCTCTAGGTGGACTGACCGTCAACTCGGCCTCTTGAGAGGTGGGCCTCAGCACAACTCTACCGCCAGTGCTCAGATTCTGAAAGGGGGAGGGGAAGTAGAGACCCCAGCCAGCTTGAGCGCCGTACTGGCCATTGTTCGGGCAAGCTCCGTCCGAGTAGATGATGACTTGTGGCAGAGGCAAGTGCTCATAGCGTCGGTTGATGTCCTGCCAGACGTCAAGTACCTCCCTCGCGTAGCCAGTGTGGGCGACGATGTATCCGGAGTGGGCCATCGTATGCAAAAGACGGCTCAGGAGATGGGATGAAGGGTAAGAGATGAGGGATGAGTGGTGGAGTGGAAAGACAAGGGATGAGGAAAGGGGCTATAGCGATCTTGTGATTCTCTCGTCTGCCTCTTATACTCAAGCGCCCGAGGGGCAGGGGGCAAAGGAGCAAAGCGCACAGACGGATGATAGATCTGCCGAGCCTCCTGAATCCCACTCCATACGGAAGCGGATGAGTCTTTTGCCTCGAGGCACCGTTAGCTCAAATCTACCGCCATAGTCACTCATCTTCCGCTTCTGTCAAGCAAGACCTTCCGTGCAGTCCTCGGCCTGTCACGCTTACATCTGAGCTTGTTGACTTAATTGGCCCGCCATTGGATCGGGTACGAGAGACTGAGGCTTGCAAGACCAGCTGGATGAATAGCCACTAACAGATGAATAGGTGCATTCGGGTAAGGGAGCTAGAGGTAGAGCGAGGGGTGATGTTTGTGGGAGCCTGTCAAGGCGCGAATCGTGACAGTGGCATTGGTGGTTTCGGACGAGGTACTGTGCCTCCGAGATCGGGCCCATATGGCAGAACGGCTGGGATGGCAATAGTCATCTCAATACACATGTGACCTAGCACAGTCGCGAGCTGCGTTAGACGCAATCCTATAACATTGGGACAGAATGGGGCTGGGGCGTCAGCCCCCTGTCTCAGGCAGACTCATGCATTACAATGACTCACCGCTCAGCGATCATCACACCAGGTCGCTCGTAAGGCATTGTGACGTGCTGTAATTCAACCTTGCCCCGGTGCAATCTTCGTTCTCGCATGATATCCTGTATGAGGCTCCTATTGTCCACTCGACTGCCATCGACGTTGAAGTAGCCGTGGACCTCCCAATAATCCTAAGAAAGATCGATGGGTAGAGTAGCATAGATAAGCAGCCACACTGGCGAGGGGACGATAGCTTGCCCAAGGTCACACTCACGAACCACACATAAAAGCAGTCGAGCACATGGAATGATTCAGTGTAGATGACCACATGGTGGTCGGGAGGGATCTTGACTAGAGTATGATATATAGCCTGTGATCAGGGAGAAGCAGTGATCCATCAGTCATCATGAACACTTTCCGATGGTGTCACACGGCACTTACCATCAGCTCGGCTCTGTACTTTGTCCGCCGCCCTGTCACCGGGCCACCACCGTTGAGATACCTGAATTCTTGCTCATCGAAGTAGACGCCCCAGCCAGCAGCGACCGTATGCCCATAAGTTCCCGCAGAACAGATGCCAGAGCAGTAGACATCCACCTGTGGCAGATCAAGTCGAGCGTAGCTATTGTCGGTGGCGATCCATTCGGGTCCCACGGTTCTCATACGGTCCGCCAGGGTGACGGCTCTGTAGATGTCAGCGGCGCTGAGATGCATCAGATTCCGGATGGGACGGACGGCCATGGCGATTGTTGTATAGGTGTAAGCAGCAGTCTAGATGTAAGCAGAGGTGTAGGCGTAGGTGCGAATGGATAGAGAGGGGAGCGGTTGGGATCCTCGGGCCTATGAGTGTATGTGCGGGCGCCGTCGAGCAAGAGCTCGGCATGCAGGTCACACGCACCCTTCGGCTCGCTCACCGTTGCTAGAGGTCTCCGCTTGGGTGTTGGAAGTTGCAGACGATGCCGCGGACGCGGGTACAAGCTCGGCCGCGTACGCACTCGCTCTTGTGAAGCATTCCCAGCAGTTGTCGTGTGAATAGAATTGAGATAGAAAGCTACGGATATAGTAGAGAACAGGTATCAGGACACACCGCGGCGTGAGAGCAGATACAGGGTATACTTCAACGAGAGAAGGTGAGCTGCTGAGCACCGCGCCCTCTTTAGCGGATGTGTGTGTCACAAGCCAGTAGACAGAGATCCTTCAGACTGCGCCAAGAGACAGTACTGCTCAGGCCCAGTCTGATATACCCAGGCTCAATAGTATTGCTCATACTCGCGAGCGGCCATGCAGGCAAGTCTTGCAAGATCGAAGAAAGCAAGAGTGTCAGGAGCAAAGTCGCCAGGTGACTCGTCCCCTGCGTGCTCACCTGTCGGCTTGGTCGTTGCCATAGCTTCCCGAATGTCCCGGTACGTATTGGAGACGAACTTTGCCATCATGTGCCTCTCGTACTTCCATTACATCGCGTATGAGATCTTCATTGACAACAGATAGCCCTTTGGCGTTAGTGAAGTTGTTCAACTGCCACCGATTCTGCGCGAAGGACCAAGTTGGGAAGGTGAGCCGGCCAAGTGAGCACGTACATGGCTCCATAAGTGTCATAGCCGCTGGTACCTACCACCCAATCTGTGAGGCAGTTGATGGTGTACCTGGAGTCTGTGAATATCACCAGAGGGGATCTGATGGGGCTGATCTTATGGCGAAGAGCAGAACCTTCGTAGAGGACCCAAGGAAGAGACGTGATGCTGGCCTAGGTTAGTAGGTTTGGGAGAGACTGTTCCCAGACTGAGGACACAGACTCACCGTCAGCTCCGCCCTCTGATTCGTTTGCGGTCCTTCTACCGGACCATAACAGTTCGAGTCCCGATGACAGATCCTCTGAAACCAGACACCATACCCAGCAGAAGCCCCGGTCTTGCCATTTCGCAATGCGGCTCCATCACAATAGATGACAACGGTCTCTCGGCCTTCGCCGGGGTAGCCGCGCTCGAGGTTGAGCTGATGCCAATCGAACATATCTCCGCGTGCACAGAAGAGGAGGCTGGGGCATATGACAAGAAGGGTAGGAAGCAAAGAGTAGGAAGTATTTGACGCAGCGCAGGGCTCACCCCGGGCCCCGGAAGAGGCGACATGGTCCATCACTCCTTGACCCACAGAACAAGAGAACAAGGCAATCGCCAATTCTGGACTCCGCCCCCCGCACGGCCCTGTTCAGACCTCGCATACCGCGTTTTGCGGGAAGAGAGGGAGGTCAGGAAGAACCTCTTAGACACTCTACTCGTCAACCCTTGCCAGCCTCACCATGGACCTCTCGAAGACAGACGAGCTTCGCAGACGCCTACAGTGGACTCGTGATGCAGGAAAGTCGAGGCTGACCAGGTCGCTCATCAGCGCAGAGCGAAGCCTGTACACGAGCACGCAGCCAACCGGCCGTGGATACTGCGAGTTCTAGTGAGTTCGGCGGCGTCTCAACCTTGGCAGCCGCAATTCGATCTGATCGCCTTCGCAACAATCTCTCATCAACCAGTATGGTACATAGCGTCCTCATCAAGGTCGATGCAGCAGGTGGAAGCGGCGATGTCGCTCGCTTCATCCGTCAGGCGTGGAGATCTCTGTACACTCGCATCCCCACGCTCTCTGTACTTGCGGAGCTCTCGGACGAAGGTGTCCCTGTATTCGTCTACCAGAAGGACTTTGAACAGTCTCAAGAGGAGCAGTGGGCCAACGCTACGTTCAAGGTACATACAGCCGAAGTGCAGAGCATCTCGCCGGAATGCCTCTTGCAAGAAGCCACGGCGCAAGTCTGCCAGTCAGCCTGCCCATTCAATGATCAAGGTCACGCTTTCCTCGATGCGACCATACTAGAGAGCGACGTTACAAAAGATCCAACCTCGACAGTCACTGTCGCTCTGACGCTTCGTACGTCTCACCTCTGCTTCGACGGAACGGGCGTGTGGCATGTGATGCATGCGCTACTGGGAGCTATGGCGTCCGGTGCAGCAAGCAGGCGGAGCAAAGAAACACCGGAGCCATCCTTCCTGACTTATCTCAACTCTGATATCATCGAAGCAGATCACTCTGAGTTGGCGCAGCAGCAGATCGAAGCAATGAACTTTCCTGTGAGCCGCGCAGCACGTCTCGTCTTCTTCCCGTCCTTTGAAACTGACTGACCAAGGCGATCTCCCTCAGAATGGACACCTCTTTGGCCCCGCCTCGATGGAGGATGCGGAGATGAGTCCTTCCATGGGCATGTCAAAGCAGCGACTGTCAACGGAAGCAACTGCCAGCGCTTTGCTACGGTGTAGGCAGCTCGGCGTGACCGTCTCCCAACTCCTGCAAGCTTGCTTCCTTGTTGCCATGCTGGAGGTATATCCAGCAGTGGAGACTAGCCAGATCTACTACGACTTTCCCATCAACCTTCGCGATCTCATTCCGCTACCAAAATCCTTCTATGGCAATGCCATTGATGTAACCTTCAACGTCCTGCCCTGCAAGCCGCTCACCGACAATGTTCGCAAAGGCAGGCTTTCCACGTCAGAGGATGCCATCGCAGTCCATCGCTTGGCGCAAGCGCTCACTTCCATTGTGATAGCACACAGAGGCAACGCCGTGGTAGAGACATTCTCCTTGATGACAGCATTCGAGGCGCTCATGAAGCAAGCAACTACATCCCAGGAGGATAAGGCGCCATCTAGTGTGCGTGCACCCCCCATAGTCTGTACTGCTGATGGCCTCTTAGACCGCCACATCGCAACATTGTATCGCGGTGACAGCCTCGACGTCCAAGTGTTAGACGCGGACGTGATGCTGCGACGCACTCTTTCCCTGATCAGCGGACGTACCTATTCATTCGACGGTCGTCTGACGTTTCTTCTGACATTCACGCCGGGCATATGGCCTCAAACGAAGGTGGACAAGATCCTGGCTACCTCAATTCGGAATCTCGATTTCATCCTGGCCTCGGACATAGGTGACGTGGTCCAAACAAGCTAGAGAATCGAAGTGAGGCAAGAGCCTCGATCGTACTTCGGAGAGGGTACGGCTGCGCTTCGACGCTGACGAAATTCGGCTCGTCTATCGCCAGCGCGGCTGGTGACATGTAGGTTCTCTCTGAGCTTGAGAGTAGGCGATGCGTCCATCTGCCTCTCCGGTCGTCAGCCGCCGGTGGCAGCTATGCCAACGTCTCGAATTTCTACGGTTGGGCAAGATCACCCAAGGTAGGGCTTTGGAGCTCTTTCAAGCTCAGAATTCGTCTGATCACTCGCTCCAAAGATTCAGCAAAGGCCGCCAACTCGGGTTCGAGAACGCCCTCGCTAGACCCGATGCATAGGCAGATGTCGTCTCCTCGGCCACAAGCGTCAACAGTCAGGGGTGTGGAGGCGATCGATGGCCTCTGCGCCCAAGTCACTCTGCTGACCCAGTCTGGTGCATAAATTTTGCCTAGATTGGATAGCTCAAAAGTGGCCCCAAATGGTGTGCTATCATGCGCCTTTGTCAGAAGGTAGTCTTCCCACTGCGTAGGTCTCTCGGGCGTGCTCTGCCAGTCGTCCGAATTAGGAAGGAATGCTAAGGCACCGATTGCATATCTAGCTCGAGTGCGCTCAGCTGATGAGACGATGCTCGCCCCATACTCTTTAGCGATTCCCCAGAATGACGTTTCTGCTTTAATACTACCACGCCACTCGAAGAGAGCCACGAAGTTGCCGGTGCAAGGTGTGCATGTTGCCGGGCTGCGTTCGCTGATGGGCGTCGCTGAATCGAGATACATGGGTAAGGTCGACGAGCCTGCTAGCGCAAAGCATGTGGCGAGACAGGCCGAGTGCAAGACACTGTTGATGGTCGTCACGCCGTGAGAAGCGGCGAGTCGTCGAAGGGTAGGTGAAGCTCCAGGGAGATGTATGACTTCTGTGCGCTTGTGTGCACCGTGAGGTGATGCCAAAACTGCTCGATCGCACAGCCACGGACGCTTCGGTGTGAGATAGTGCCGGAGAAGAGCAGGCAGTCGTGGCAGAACCAGGCCGAAGAAGGCTTTCGGCAGGATGTACGACCACGAGGGTGCCATTGCTATTACATCCTCGGACCGCGGGGGCAATCCGAGCAGTCTTCCCTCTTCCGGGAGAGCTTCAGCGCTGAGGAGTAATTGGAAGAGATTTGCCGCTCCTCGTCCGTCCACCATGGAGTGATGAGCAGTCATGACCACAAAGTAAGCTCCCGGGGCCTCGTCCTCAACGATGTCGACCTTCCACAGAGGCCCCTTTTGCACATCGAAGCTTTGAGGCCGATTGAAGCGATCTGAGAAGAGCCTCGAAGCGCTTGTAGCACTCTCAGAAGCTGAAAAGCTACAGACTTCTTCAGCCAAGACTTCCCTCTGTACAAATGCAGGGCTCCGCGTTCGAGCGTCAGCTACGCAGCAAGAGAGCAGAGGGTACGCCTGGAGGAGCAAATGAACGCGGTTTGACAGACGCTCCCTGATCACCGTCTTGCTGCGGAGCGAATCCTCAGACTCTGCGATGAAGACGAGTATAGGCGGAGCGCCTACATTGTCACGCGTGAGGGACCAGCGCTCATGGAAACCTGCCGGGTGGGAAGCGGTGCTTGTCAGGACATGGCTGAGCATTGCGCAGCTGCTCCGACGTAGTACGAACCGAGATGTCGCTGAGACCTTCCTTCGTCAGCCATGGTAGGGCAGAGATGTTCGACGTCGGTCAGTCATTAAAGTCGTAGCCTCTGAACCTTGAGTCTGTTGGAAATACGTGAAGAGTGAATCACCATCGGAAGGAGCAAGGGGAGCCGATGCATCGGAAAGAGAGGCGGAAGCGGCAATGGCGGCAGTGGAGGGCCACGCTGAGCAGCGACAAGCCATCACTTGATTGCACCCACACCATTCAATCCGTATCTTCATTCCTTCCTTTTCTTCCCCCCTTCTCACCTCCATCACATCATGACTATAGGATCGCAAATTGACTCGACCATCGCTCAGATCTCGCGCGTCTTCAGCAGCCATGCGCCCAATGGCGTACAAGGGCCGTACACTGGTCTTGCCGGAGCGGTAGCGCTGGTTGCCGCCAGTGGCTACCTCTTCCTTCCCAAGCTGGATCGCTCGACCGTGGCCGCAGTCAAAGAAGCACCAGAGCTAGACAAGGAGGGCGCCTACCCAGCGGACGTCTACCCGGGTGGGAAATTCCTAAAGACGCCGCTAGGCAAGATCAGGTGAATGCTTGCCAAGGCCTCACTCGAAGCTAGCGAGCGCATTGGCTGGGTGCAGCAGCTGACATGACCTTTGGCATGGCTCCCATCAGATACTACGAATTCGGTCCAGAAGATGGCGAGAAAGTCTTTCTCGTCCACGGGATCACTACACCAAGCACAGTCTGGAAGAACGTCGCTCCCAGGCTCGCAGAAGCAGGCTATCGGGTCCTATCCTTTGTGAGTGCATCGATGCGTTTCGCTGCTCGATCTGCGTCTCGCTGATCCCCATTTTTCTCCTTGGCGCAACCAGGACCTCTACGGCCGTGGATATTCGGACTCGCCCCAAGTGCCCCACAGGGTGGATCTGTTCCTGAGCCAGCTGTCCTACCTAGTCGCTGCGCTGCCTGGGTGGAACTCCTTCAATCTCGTGGGAATGTCGCTGGGAGGTGCCATTGTCGCAAACTTTGCACACTACTTCCCCGACCGTGTCAAGAAGGTGGTGTTGATCTGTCCTGCTGGAGCTACACCTCGCGAAGCCATTGGACAGGCTGGTAGGCTCTATGCAAGCAACTACGTATCTGTGGGCGTGATGCAGACATTGACCAAGAACATCGGGCTGGGTCTGCCGCTGCCTGCCAACAACCCTATCGTGGCTTGGCAGCTGACTCGCCATCCCGGCTTCCCTCACAGCTACTTCAGCTCTTTCCGGGAAGGCCCCATCTTCGACCAGGCAGCTATCATGAAGTCTGTCATTCGATCGTTTGGAGGGCGCCTGTCTGCTATGTGAGTAGACGAGGAAAGGGAAGAGAGAGATGCGTACAATGGGACTGCTTCTGAACAAGCGACTCGTTCCTTTTCCCTACCGTTTACTAATAATGCTCCATTACTTCAGCTGGGGTGATTACGACAGTATCGTCCCGATGTCGTCGATCGACCACTTGGGTCCAGAGGGCGATGAGCTGCGCAAGAGATTGACAGTGGTTCCTGGAGGAGAGGTGAGTCATTCTAAAAACAGGACCGGAACGTTGCGCGTCTTGAACAGTGCAAGCTCACCTATTCGTCTTCTTGCGTCCGGGTAACATCAGCACTTCATTGTCGTGACTCATCCGGAGGCAGTTACTAAGGCTCTCTTGCACGACCTCGCAGCATAGGGAAGCTTGTGTAAGGCTGTATGTCTCTAGTGGTATGAGAACGGTATTGTGAGCTTGGCCGCCGGCTGAGCGGGTCGGACCATCAGACTCGATTGTCATTGAAGTCTTTGTAGCGGGTGCTCGTACGTGTGTGTGTGTGTGTGTGTGTGTGTGTGTGTGTGTGCGTGTGCGGCATCGGCAATTTCCCCTGCACCTTTCAATCAGACCCTGCTTGCTTCCTCTGGTTGCCCGTTTCCCCGCACCCCGCTGCATTGGATCTCGCCGCGGTGCCTGCATCAGAGCAGTACGGCCTCTTTCCTTTAGCAGACGCCCCGATCAATCGCAAACGCCGGGGCGTCAACACACTGCCGCTTCGCCCAGACCCCAGCGAGAATAGAAGCAGCAAGGCCATTCCTCCAAGTTTTTCCCCACCTCTATGTGACAGCCCGTGAATGCCAACTACCCTCTCTCTGTCTCTTACTCCTTCCTCTGTCTCTACCAGCTCGCGGCAGTACTCTTGCCTGTTCTTCTGACGCCAGTGGCTCATCTTGCACGATATCTGCGTCCACTAGCCACGTTGGCTGCTAGACCATCGAAGTCCTCCTCTCCCCAGCTGGTACCGTTAGAGAAAGGCTCCTCACGTTTCCACCAGCCTTGCGCTTTCCCAAGGCAGCTTTGAGCGAATTACGTGGCCCTGTACATCAATGCCTGCACTCCAGCGAAGAGCGGGTGCGCTGTCGGGGGTTACCCAATCTGCTTCGGATGGCGTGCAAGCAGGGTAGTGAGTGTAGAGGAGGGATTGCTAATTCTGGCCCGCCATTCAGTCATGAGACCACTGACTGACTCTCTCTGGACCTCGCTTCCTCACAGCGACTCTGTCAAGGCGCTCTCCTTGAGCAGAGGGCAGATTGCAGCCGTGGTGGTGGCCATCGTTCTGGTCCTCGGTCTGACCATCTTGGCGCTGTGGTACCTCTGCATCCGTCAGACAAGGAAGAGGAAGCTACGAAGGAGTAAAGGAGCTCAATTCGGCAGCGAAGGGCCCTCGATGAGAATGGAAGAGACGAGTGGTGCACGTGGTTCTTCTCAGCAACGATCAAGGCCGGCGGCAAAGGCTGACTTTGTGCCGTACGATTTCACCAAGGTGGGCAGGGGATCGGGCAGAGCTAGTGGCTACGGGGACTACAGTCAAGTGCAGGGAAGCAGTGGCGGAAGAGGAGGCGACAGGGGGCAAAGGATCTATGAAGAGCAAGGCGACGACGCGAGCCTTATGAGCGAGAGCACCTTGATGGGTGATGGCCCCACTGTGCCTCTGGTAGCTGCAGCCGGGGCCGACGTCGACAGCAACGATTGGACGAGGGGCCATCGGCAATCTGTGAGATTCTCAAGGCAACATTATCCTTCTCAAGGCAGGTCTTGACGACGTCAAGCTACTTTCGGCACTGTACTCCAGCGTCAAAAGCGGGACAGAGACAAAAGTCGAACTGCGATCCGTGTTTGTTGTACCTCTCTCTTGGCCTGCTTTCCCCTGTCACTCGGCTCCGTAACTTTCGTGATCATGTATCATAGTCCTATCGCACACTCTATCAGCCTTGGCTTGCCCTGCCGTGGTGTCCGAATGTGAGAGATGGCCTCCGCCCGACCTCTTTACGGAAAAGGGACACTTGCCACTGATCCCATCAGTCACGGGCGCGCCTCGATGCTCCACGCCTCGCCTGCTTCCCACTCCGCCCTTCTTTCCTTTCCTGTTCTCCGTTCCTCGCCTTTGCCCCACCCTTGTCTGCCTCTCCTCCAATAACACTACCACCAACGACAACATCCTTGCTACACCTCCTCCCCTCTTTGTCAACACCACCTCATAGTCATGTCTTCCAAGAAGTCTACCGGATCCAAGGTCATGGGCGCCGTGTCCAACGCCATCAGCGGCGGTGGAGCAGCCGCCGACAAGAAGAGCAAGAGCAAGGCCGTGACTCAGAGCAGCAGAGCCGGTTTGCAGGTGAGTTGACTCGCTCCATGGTCCGTCTGGCGCAACGCAGACATCTACAGACTAGCGATGCCGATGGATGCGCATGGATGCCCATGGCCATGGGCAGAAGGTGCTGGCCATGAGAAATCCTGGCCGGCTCAATGGCCAAGTGGATGCAATGAGAGCCAATCCGCGCCGCTTGGACTGCAGTACAGCTCTGGACAGGATTCAGAAGGGACAGAGCGGGCCCATGAACGATGCTCGCCATCTCAGCCGCTTCTGCCTAGATACCCGGCAATGCCTTTCGCGCATCCACAGCCGGAGGTCCTCGCGTTGCCACGACCCGAGCTTTGGTACAAGTCGTGCTGGTACCATTGGCTGGCGTGATCTCATGTCAGCTGGTCTTCTTCTGAGCCCGTCCTCCGCGCTTGCTGGTCTTCTTCTTCTTAGAGTTCGCCAGCACACGCCCTCATTGCCACGGTTGAACGCGATCCGAATGCTGATATGTCAATTCCTTGCTTCATGTGATCGTGCTTCCCCCAAAGTTCCCCGTCGGACGTGTTCACCGACACCTCAAGCGACGAACCCAGAACAACATCCGCATCGGAGCCAAGGCATCAGTCTACACTTGCGCCATTCTGGAATACCTCACCGCCGAGCTTCTCGAACTGGCCGGCAATGCATCCAAGGACTTGAGGGTCAAGAGGATCACGCCCAGGCATCTGCAGCTGGCTATCCGAGGTGACGAGGAGCTGGACTCGCTGGTTAGGGCCGTCATTGCTGGAGGTGGTGTTCTACCGCACATCAACAAGGCTCGTGAGTACGAGACGCGTCCACTGACCGCGGTAACGCGTGACTTCGAGCCAATGCTGATCACCTACTCCTATCCCATTGTTTCGTCTGCGACCCTGCCTCAGTCATCAAGCCCAAGAAGGCCAAGGGAGACCCAACCCCTTCCGCTGCCTAGACAGGGACTGTTTTTGTCTCGCGATAGCTTGAAGCAAGTCGCCTCTCGTCCCCGTCCTAATGAGCTCTTCCTAGCGTGTCAATCTAGACCGCCCTTCGCCCTGACTACCCCGAGACGATCCTCGGCATCGATCGCAACGATGGAAGTCTTGTTGTACAGTACCCCATCTCCGACCCCCACCTTACCATAGCGGACGACGATCCGCCTAATGGCTTCGATTTGTCCTCTCTACTGTCGTTCTTTCCCTCTCGAATCGTATCTCTTATCCCCATGCCTCTGACCACGTCTGAGAAACGACCGGCACTGCCCTCTGATGCACAAGGGGACGAACAAGTACAGCGTTTAGTAAAGATTAATTGAAAGCTTGGGTATAGTCGGGTCGTCTTCCTTGCCCCTGGTCGTCATCGTCCGCCGTCCTTGCGTCTGTGCACCACCGTTCAGGCATTGCCCGCGGTAGCGGCCCCCGCATTGCTGCTGACACCGCCTGCTACACCAAGGCCGACGTGGCTGTTTGGTGGAAAGCCCTTGTGTAAGGCAAAAGCAGGCGAACGCTGCGTACTACCTTCCCTACGCCGATTCCTCTGTCGCGCCTTCTCCAGAAAGGACTCCTCGCCGGTCTCCTCCTCGTCTGCCTCGCCAGTGCCTGGCACACGGTTGCGCGCAGTTCGACTGACGTCTTCGACGTGGATGCGTTGCAGAGGAGAGGTGAAATGGGACGCTTTGGCTTGGTGACTTTGATATTGGAAGGAGTTGTCCAGCTCATCAGTCTTCGAGGCATTTGCTGCTCTTGGCGCCCTTGTAGGATGGGGCCGGTCGATGGGGGAGTATTCGTCTAGGATGGGAATCTGAAGGACGTTCATCTTCGGTGTGATGATGATCATGGTGTTGGTAGGCACCTCCATCCAATCGGCTGTGTGGCAGCAATGCAAAAGATGGTCAGGGGCTTGTCTTGCGGCAACCTTTGAATACCATGTTGCGCCGCTCACCTTTTTGGAACGTGAGAGGCTCACTGGCCACCACTACAATGTTCTGTCGCCTGTCCTCCTTTCGCATGCGGAACATGCCCTTCTCTCTCTCGTAGAAACTTGTACCTGAAGAAAAGTACAAAGAGGCTGCTTCATCATGGAGGGAAGACACGTAGCGAGTGCACAAGATGGACAGACCATCTGTGACGCAGAAATTCATCAGTGATGGCTGTCAAGGGAGTTCGCATTGTCAGCTAGGTGTCTTGCACGAGTTTCTCCTGAGGTACAGATCTATTCCACTCACTTCCTGCACACCCTTGCTCTTCGCCCAAGCATTGAGATCTGCAATCGTCGTCTCCATGGCAATCTTGAGCTCCTTCCAGCCAAAAGCCTCCTCCCTGTGAGGCCTGTCGAGATGACTGAGGAAGAGCGCAAAGGCCCACTCGCTGTCAGTCTGCCCTTGTGGAAAGTCCAGCAGCTCATCGTTCAGGGAGGACAGCAGAGTCCTCTTTAGCTTTGAGAAGGAAGAGATCTGTCCATTGTGCATCCACATCAGACGGCCGAATCTCCAAGGATGGCAATTGGTCTCCGATAAAGCGCCAGCGGTAGAGGCCCTAACATGAGCAAATACCAGGGGCGATCGGATCTTCTCGCATAGCCGTCGTAGGTTCTGATTGTTCCAGGCCGGCGTGACAGAAGTAAAGATACAAGGCGCCTCGGGGTTGGCGTCCTTGGCGTCTTTTGATGGTGCTGCAAGGGCGACACCTTCTACGCCTTCGGTATCAGCGGTGCGGGGTGCAGATGACTCCGCGGCTTCACATTCGGTAGCATCGTACCATCCAAGACCGAACCCATCGCCATTGACAGATCGGGTAGCGTCCAGGCGAAGACGAGCATCGAAGGCCTGATTGATGATGGAGTGGGCTGGCTTCGTGACCAAATTGGACAGCTGGATCGGCTCCACGCCCTTGAATACCAAGAGACGACACATGAGCAGGCAAGCCGCTGAGCCAGAGAGCCGAACGATGTAGGATTAGCTAAAATGCCAAGGTGGAACGTAGAGCAAGAGGCAGACGATAGGGAAGCAGAGAACAAATTGCGAAGCTGCAACAATAATGACGCCAGCCGTGGCGGAAAGGGCGGCAGCCTGCAGCTCAGCCGTCAACCAGCGTTCCGCAAAGCAACACCCGCCGACGGCCCATAAATGTCTGCGTGATGGTCTGGCCAGGCGGCGCAGATTCAGCACTCGTCTCATAGACAACCCGTGATATTCGCACAGAGGAAGTACTCAGACCACGTCTTTCAAGTCCTGAATGAACGATGTGATGCACAGAACGGCCAGCTCGTGATCCAGCTCCTGTGTCATGCCTGAAGTTCATGCGAGCGAGATGAGGGGTCAGATGCAGTAGCGACTCATCTCAAAGTCTACGATTTACTCACCAGAGATCGTGACCGCCCCGATGGGCCCTACGTCTACGCCCTGCTCGCATCGAACATGCAGTGAAGGCAAGCAGAACAATATCAGACTATGGCCTGAGGCTCGCTTCGCTCCACTCCACTCAGCACTTACCTCGATGTAGATTGGGAATGCGCCGCCGTGAGCCTGTCAATCGTCATAAGGAAGTCAGTATAGCGCCAAACGCTGCCCCAGGCTGTGCACAAGACTGCTCGTACATACCGCAAAGTCCGGCCCGAGCAACGGGTCATCAGCTGGTCGGCCTTTGGCCAATCTTTGTTGCCCACGCAGCCACGAGGAGACACCGAACCTCTTCACTGTATTGCTTTTCCTGTGGAGCCACTCCATATTATCGGGTGTCACGCCCTGGCCGACACAAGTCTGGTATAATGTCAGACCGCTGAAGAGAGTGATCGCAAGAGCCATGCCTGCCGTCCCATTCTGATGATAGCGTTCATTCTTCCGGAAGGTGTCCCTTATGCGGCAGCCTAGGGCAAAGGCATTCCCGGTACTGAATGCAGGGAAGCGAAGGACTAAGGAGACGGAGAGCGGTCGACCGCGTTCAGCTTGGGAGTAGGTCTCGCTCTGCTATCAGCTTTCATTAGCGACGGTCCTCACCCTGACATTCTGAAGTGAGAATCTTGGACAGTGCCGGGGCGGCAAGAAGCTCCCCGCTCTGATCGTCTCGATAGCGATTGAAGCTTTGGGAGGTCATGGTGCGGGAGTGGGCCGGAAGGAATGGGGCTGGAAGAAGCGAGTCGGAAGAGGCGGCGTTCCGCGCTTTGTCCTCCACATGAGGGCGAT